>NW_015629570.1:256124-266844 GCF_001515625.1 Sinocyclocheilus rhinocerous
ATTAATATGAATTATAGATTTGTAATATTATATATATATATACATATATATATATATACTGTATATATGGCACAACCAAATCAAACACTCTCTTAGTTTATTTGCAGTACAATAAACTGACCTTTGACATCTATGAGACCCGCCTCAGTCACTCCCTCATCAAGGTCGATAAGAGTGCCCTCTGATTTACATCTAGGGAGAACATTGTTGTTGTTGGTTACTCTGATCCTGTGGGCGGCCATCTTGCATTGGTTATGCTATTTCACCATTGCTCCAAACCTGACAATCAAACACTGGCATTTTTCCATTTTTTCTTGCTGGGAAAACAAAAAGGACAGGGACAATCTTGATTAGTTTTGTGTGGCAGGACAAACGCTTGATGCAAATAGAATAATGAGACATGTTGCAATCAGATTATTGGATCATTAAGGCAAAACTTTTCAAAAAGATTGTAGCTAGAGCTTAGTGTGGTGTAGCTAAAGGGACAAACTGGGAAAAGATGTAACTCAAAATGTGCTGCATGAGATTAAGAGATCCTTAAAATTGATTACTTTTAATCTATCTTGGAAGAGGTTTATGCATTGTTGTTTATATAGAAATTAAATCAGAAAGTTCACTTTACTTTATCTCTCAGAAAACTTCTTAATGACATCTCACTGCTAATATAACTTAAAGCTAGCATTAAATCAAAATTTACCAAATTTACTTAATGCCGTTCCTGGTCTTATTGTGCATTTTGCTCCAAACAACAACAAAAACACAATGCCAAGCTGCAGACAACATTTCTTTTCAGCTAATGTCATTAATCCCTCTTTTTCATCTTGAATATTCTGTTTCACTTGGAAATATAAGGTAAACAGCATTTCAGTAAAATATAGTATAATTTACTAAAGCACAAAAAGGTATTTACCGTAGTTTTAAAGATACATAAGGCTTTATGGATCAATGTTATTACTCAGTGTGCACATTTACTTTAGACTGAAAGTCACACTACCAGAAACAAGGTAATAAAGTCCCAGATGTGTCATTTACAAAATGAATAAATATAATATATAAGGTAGCGCTCCCTGCTGGAAACAACACCAACAATGTAAAATTCTAATTTATAGACTTGATATCTGGATAAACTTTTATCACTGGTAGAGCGTTTGATTTGCTGGGTTCTAAAAGAAAGATATCAAAGCATATCAAATGCAGACTCAATTTTCATGCATGATTGCCTCAACTTCTGTTGCTTTACGTGACAGACATGCAAAACAACACAGAGATGTAAAACAAGCTATAATTAGTTGGACTAAATAATCATGAATATCAAATAAGACTAAAGGGCCAAGTAACTCAGAGTAGCTGATAATAATTTAATTTCTACACAACAATTGACCATAAGGATGACATAAATGAGGTTTGAAAGGGTGTCTCTGTACAGAAAAGCTTAGATGAATGTAATGCAAAGTTTAGTTGTGGAAATTTTTTTTGAAGGCTCTGTGGAAGTTGAAAGATGAAGGCCTTGGAAGGACCTTTCATGTCTGTTACTTAAAGGCTTAATGAACTATTCAAAAGGAGGTACGCATCTTTTGCATGTATGTATTAAAAATCTTTCACACAAAAGATTTAATGGAAGGATTCATTCCCTTTTAAATGTCCATTTCTTTTTATCTACATTTAACAGATGCTGAAGTAGGTCAGCAATACAAATGCATCATTCATTCATTCAATACCACTTTGCTTCGTTCCCTTCAGTCCAATCCTCAAAAATTCTCCCTCATGCTTTTATTTTATTCATAATTCAAGCCATCAGAAGCTGATGGAGAAAGTGCATTCCTGGGAAAAAAAATGAAATAGTAAAATTTATAGCACTGACCTCCCTTGACTCTATCAGAGTTGGAGAAGTGCTTCAAGGTCTACGGTTCTTCTAACACTTGCAGCACCCACAAATAAGGTCTCATTTTATACTCTACGACACCAGCACGGTTGGATGTGTCGAAGGTGGTATTAGGAGGCAGAGGAAGAGCAATTGATGGATTAAAAACCTAGAGGTCTGACAAGGATGTAATAATGGTTTCTGATAACAGCACCTGGGGCACTCCAAAGACTGAAGACTAGTGTCTCTTTCCCATAATCCCTCTGTATCCTCCATATCCTCTTTTCTTTAGTATCTTATTTCACAGACTCTCTGATAAAGTTATTTAGTCATTGATCTGTCAACCTCACAGTCAGACTCAAATTGTAAGTGTTAACGTCAAACATGTTGAAGGATTGCTTCTTTGGAGGTAACAAGCCTCAGTAGTACTAAATCAGATGTGTTATTCAAGTATAGCTAGCTATATACATGCCCACTTTAGCTAACTTGCTTAGCAAGATTCAAATGGTTGAAACTAGAAAACTAGTCATATATGAAGTGTTTATGCAAATGTATGGTAAAGTGCCCCTTGTGGCAATGCTGAGAATGCAATGCATTATGAATAGTGGTCAAAGTGCAACATTTTTTGGGCAATATCCAGTCATTTAAATAGGAATCGCATGATCTGGAGTGTCACGTGAGGGTGAAAATTTGCCCCGGCAGATTTCTCTTATGTTTAAGTCACACTCAAATTTCTCTCATAAACTAACAGAAAGATTTTTGGTTTGAAAGCGACTTAAAGTTACACCTGCAAAATTTCACCTTGACATATTTCACAATGTGGTAACACAAAAATGTGTCTGTTTAGCAAGAAACATTAGCAATTATGCAACTTTTGGTTACAAAAACAAACAAAACAAAAGACAAATGATTTCAGTTCCATTAACAGTTCTAAAACACATTTTTTTCCCCGCCAAAATGAACAAAATTGGGCAATGTAGTACTTTTGAGAAAGTATTCAATGTTGTTTTGCATTACAAGCACTGTTCATTTTTAATACACAAACATTACAATTACACAGATTTTCGGTTATAAAAAGGCAACTTTTTTAACATTAAAAAAAAAAAAAATAATAAAGTTCTGCCAACAAGAATGGAACGAAACAGAAAACACCACTCAATGCCTCCTCAAAATACTACAAGAATTGTTAATGGAACTGGAATCAGAACAGAACCTTGCAGTTCCCATGTAGTCACATCCCCATAATACACAAGCATTAGCAATTATGAAGGCTTTTTTTTTTTTTTTTAGAAAAACAAAATATATTGGTTCCATTACCAGTCCTAAAACATGCATTTTCCACCAACATGGATGGAATGGCGTAATGCAATGCACAGCAACATTCGATACTTCCCCAAAAGTACTACAAGAACTGTTAATGGACCTGGAATCAGAAACAAAACCCCGCTATTCCCACATAGCAACATCCCCATAATATTCAGCCAGAAAGATGTTTTTAACCATCCGTCGACAACATGAAACACTGGTAATCCACGACTCTCGGGTGTCCCATAAGACATGAGAACTCTTATCTCGGATGCGGCACGTAACTCACAGAAGATGAGTGGAAAGCACTTCAAGCTGGAGGCCAGGGAATTTAGATGCTCTTAGATACATTGTTAGCTCTGCAGAAACCTCATGAGTTTAAATTCAAGCACTCCTCCTTAATCATCGTCCTTCAGACAGCTTCATACAGATAAAACACAGTGTTTGGCTGAATTGATTAATTCAAACAGAGCGGCATTACCACATCCATAAAAAAACAATCCTTCCGTCCTGCGTTAAAACACCTGTCATTTCAAATGAATTATTAAAATTACATTTCCAAAACGTGGCATTGGGGCAATAGCTGAGATAACGTGGCACATTACGGCCTGTGGTAATAAAATTTTATTATTAGTTCCATTGATGATATGAAGTAGTTTTATATTACTTTGACAAGCTAATTGGGTGAAGGCGAGTGGGATTTCTGCCAGTGGCTCATCACATGGTAAATATGACCACCTCGTATATATATGACCCTTCTGCAGAGGACAAAGCAATTTCTCCCTCCACTGCCCTGCAGTCCATACTTCACCACTGACTCTAAAACAAAAGGTCTACTCAGGTAAAGTGCAGAGGGGTGTGGGTGGAAGATAATATTTCAAAGAGCCCATAAGAGGTTAATTTCAGGAGTCGATTAAATGACCGACATCATTTATCATCTCTGCGTGAATAGGTCATTCAACCTGACAAGGTTCAACTACCGCAAATGAGTCTGACATTACAGGCCTCTTTTTCAAACATATTCTGCAGGGGAAAAAAAAAGATTCTTTCTGACTAAGGATGAGTCAAGTGAATGAACAAATGAACAACAACTAATAAATAATTTTTTTTTTTAAATACACACACACACACACATGCGCTCACTCACACACACACACACACACACACCTTTATAAAGAAAAATAAAAGTGTCATAAAATAAGCTTTACATTTATATAGTAGTTTAATGTAATGTTATATTTTGTATGCAATAATTTTATATATTTAGCATTTATATATATATATATATATATATATATATATAACATACAATATATAATGTATAATATATAATATGTACTATTTTGTATGGGATATTTTTTTCATATATTAGGCATATATAAGGTTTTTTATTTTTAGGGATTAAAAATGTTTATATTTGTGACCCTGGACCACAAAACCTTAAAGGTCACATCTGTTACACCTTTCTGGAGTTTTATTTTAGGTTTTGATGTCCTTAAGAGCGCACACTTCTTATCAGAAAAGGTTCAATAAAGTCTTGTCTTTTGTTGTTATGGGCGCGTCTACAGATTTCTTGCCATATGCATACATATATTTAAATATATATTACATTCATTTTAAATGTTTTAGAAATATCAAAATGTTATACATGATTTAGAAATATATTACAATATATTGCAATTTGTACTAAGTTAAATATATAAAAACTTAATAAATCAAAAATGATTGCATGCTATATATATATATACATATAGCATGGATTAAAATAATGAAAAATATATATTTTGAAATATTTTGTAATAATAAAGAAATACTATGTATATATGCAATTAGGAAATGTTGCAAGCCAAATTCAACCATGTGCCACATGTACAAGCACCTTATAGTTGTCTCACTGTGCCGAAGCATGTGCACTAATTTTATTTCTGGTGCACAGCAAGTCAAAGGAGAGCACATCATATTGTTGTTTCAATTACACTCAGAATTCCATTTGCATGAATACACAAAAAGAAACAATTCAAGGCCAGTGAATTGTGTTCCCAAATGTACCTCTCCAAATGCAGAGGAACACAATGCCAGATTTCATCTCTTGTGGGAGGTCTGGATTAGCCGAGGCTTAAACAAAGTCCTCTGCAAAAGAACAGTGTTGTTTTGCATAAGGTCGGGCATTTCTCTCAAGAAATGCTCTACTTAACAATGAAGACTTGCTCGCCCCGTCCATCTTCACAAACACCGCCAAACACTCCAAGAGACATATAAAGCCCAGCACGCTCAACATAATCCAGTGAAGATTTACCTCAGCAGTCACGCCGACTGACATCAAGACTTTCAGGGGCGTTTAGGGGGATTACAAGGACTGAATCTGTGCCGAGTCCCTATTAATTATGAAACACAATGCAACACTATTGTGCTTGTGAAAACTGATGACGATTGTGCTTTTTTAGCTTTGTTCCATTTCTCAGGGAGAAAGAACAGTCATAAGATGTAGACTGCAGCACTGCAGAAGCCATGCTTCCGGCCACTAAAAGTCAGATTCAGGAGATCTGCTAATGCTTATTGTGTTGCTGTCAGTAAATCTGTCTACAATCATTTGTTCAAATTTTTGTTTCAATGTTAGGTCCAAAATATACTATGAATGAAAACTTTTCAAGCGAGGCAAGCTCAGTTTCATGCTTCAGAGTAACAGGCAAGAAGGGCTGCTCGGTTCATCAAAATAAAACTTTTTAATATCTATTTGGTAATACAACATGTGATAAACACCTTACTACAATTTTATTGAGAAGCACAAATTTGAGGTCTCCCTGCGGTTTTCCGGCAGAATAAATGAATGAAGATTAAACGGAAAAAAATAAAAATAAAAAACGTTAAAAAAGTAAATCAATTAAGACAGCCTATAAGACAGAATAGTATTGAAATTGTACAGTTGTAATGTAAAAAATATATATTAGTTTTATTAAATACAGTGATTACAATAGTAAGTTTACTTTAACGAATAATAATAATAATAATCATTAAAAAAAATTTTTTTTTTTTATAGCCATATTGATAATCACAACATTTCGGCCAAATTGGGCATCCCTACAAACACAGCAGACCTGGATTTTTATTTATTTATTACATTTTTTTTTTCAATTGCAATGTTTAATCAGAAAATTCACAATTAGATTATTCACATTGCATTCTCAGTGTTGCCACAAGGGGCGCTACAGCAATCATACAGCATATATTGTCTTCTTAAATAATAAATAAATATTATTTTTATATGCATTTTCTTTATAGTCATGTTGACATATGTTGATATATAACCAACAGGCCTATATAATCTTTTGTCATGTCAGGCAACAGTTTAAAGAGAATCTTGCAAAGAAAGATAGCTGAATTCACCATTTTTTCAAGCTAACTGAATAAGCTTATACTAAAAGCTAAAGGATAACAGGCTAATTAAACTCTGACTCAACAGGACCTTTTAAATCTAATCGACAAGTATGTTGTTGGATGACTACAATGGAAAATTTGGTTGTAGAAAGTTTTCACTCAGAATTTGCTAGTCGCAGTAATAAAGAAACTGCAAGTACCACATTGAATTAAACATGAAATATTGAAGCACTCGAAGTAAACAAACTCCAATAATCTTTGGTTTATTTACAACATTGGAAAATAACTTATTACACTGTAGTCGACCATCACGACCCATCCAGAATATATATACTCAACAAAACCAAACACTGCCGGTGTTTACGTTTGCACACTTCGTAGAGTATTCGTATCGTTTCTGGCTATATTTATTCTTGTAATTGGACATGAGACTCCCTACAGGACGCGATTCCAGCGCTTCAGCAAGCACATAATCATTTATTTTCTGAGTTTTCACTAGTGTGTGCATGTGTTTGGGAGAGAGTGAAGTCCTTGGTGGGAGGAGAAAGCCTGCAGAGACTAACCAGAGCAAAACCATCGAGTCAAACCTAATTATTATAGTACACACACTTCTCTGGAGACCAGTGCTGACAGGGAGCCAGCATCCCAGCACATCCATCATTTAACATGTTCACAGTGCAATGGGATCATATTTTACATTACACAGTACACACCAAATGTGGCCTGAAATTAAATGAAACCTGAAGCGCAGGATGTCTGTGTGTATTTTCTCACGTGTGTATATTTGGTTACTGGGGTGGTGCTGTCTTCGCTTCAGAGAGTCTGCGCTTCGTCTTGCATCACTCAACCATGGAGATATGTTTCACCATTTCATGATGCAACCACCATTTGTGATGTGTCTAATGCAGTGATAAAGTGCCAAATACTATTTTATTAAAACAAAGGTTCCTTTGTATTTTTTAAGATATAGCTTTAGAGTGTCTTTTGGTACGTCTATGAAATATGATTAGGTTGAGTACAATCTAAGTGTTATTTTGACTGTTTAATTAATATATTATTGTTATATTTTATATTAATAAAAACATTACTAAATGATTTATATTTAATACAATTATTTTACAAAATAATTGACTAATAATTAAATTGAAAATTATTTATATTTGTATTTCATATTTTATAGTAAACATTTACAAATTCTACTGATACTGATATTTTATTAATACAATTAATATTAGTATTTAATATAAATAACTTGGAAAATAATTATATTAAATACAAATAATTTAGTAATATTTCTGATTGTTTATACTATTTTCATATTTGATATTAATATTTAAAATATACATTGATATTTTATTTTAATAAAATTTATACTAAATGTGCATTTAGCACAATTTACATAAAATAACCATATTACATACATATAAATTATTTATAATTAAAAATTTAATTTTAGATTGATATATTATTCATTTTTATCTTGAAATTATTTAACAATGTATTAATGAAATGACATTTCATTTGAATGAATGTCAATAAATTATTTATATGTAATATAATCAATAAATATAAATACTTCAGTTATTATTTATTTGATCATTTGTAATAATATATTTTATATTAATATTTATTATAAATATTATTAAATGATTTGTAATATAATTGTTTACCACATAATAATAATAAAATTAATAATAATAATAATTATGCAGATGCAGATTATCTGTGATAGTAAATTATCTTAACTAACAGCCACAATGACACACACGCAAAAAAGGATACAATTCTAAGATTTGTCAAAATCGTGCAGCGACAGGAACTAGAAGTGGAAAAGGTAATGAATTGGCCATCTGCACTTCTAGATATCAGTGTCAGCCATTTAGAAATCCACACACTGGTTTTAGACTGAAAATAAACACTGCAGGCAGGGTGTATCAGGGTGTCCCTGATGAGAAAGTCAAATATAAATTGTGTTTATCAGTCCAGCATTAATGAAACTCAAGTTGACATTTCAATCTCTCAGTCATTCGGATAGAACAAAACGCCTGATTGGCTAAATTCCAGAACAGTGACAGCCAATCAGACTCCTCGTCTCAGATATCAGACAGCCTGCATCTCAAATGCATGTATTGTACGATGCCTCTATATTTCGGTCGCAGAGTCTTTCTCAGATGCCAATACGTCCCTCCTGGCTAGAAAACAGATGGAAGTGCAAAGGATAATGACTAGATTTTCAGATTAAATGAAAATCATTCCGAAATCGTCTAAGTTGAGCACTAGGAGGAATTTCTTTATCTCTGACTTTCAGAGTTGGTTTGCTGTGACTTTATCTATGAAACACTTCATTATATGGTGCATGCTTGTTCTGGTCAGACATTCATTCAAAGCACAAAAATAACATTACATCTTTTTCTCCTTACAAACGTGTGAAGGAACTAATGCATTTGATTACAACAGTCTTCTAAAACAGGTTTAAGGGCGAATCTCTCAAAACATGCCCAGAAATTCATATTGACATTTTATTTTAATAATAAATAATTATTTAATATAATTCAAATAAATTATTTAATAGTATTAACATACAATAAATGACAATAAATAAATATAAACATTTAGTTATAATTATTTAGAATACACTATTAGGTTATTTATTTATATGTTTTACATAAATATTTAATAATATTACAAAATTATTTTAATAGCTGTTTACCGTATAATAATAATAATAATAATACTACAGCAAAAAATATTTTTTATATTTATATTAATATATTAGAATATTTTGTTAATATCTAATAATACAGTATTACCTAATTATTTGTTTATTATTATTTATCATTCATAACTATTTACCAGATAAAACAATTCAATGACTAAAAATTATTTAGCACATTTTTGTATTTTTATATTTAATATACTTATTGTATAAAAAATTGTAAAGCAGATGCAGATTATCTGTGTTAATAAATTAGAGTAACTAATAGCCACAAAAACACAATAAGAAAAGCATAAATTATTAGATTCAAAAGTACATAAGATCACATCTTTTTCTCTTTATGAAGTACTTCACGAAAACGGTTTTTAAAAAACAGGATTAAGTGCAAATTTCTCAAAACGTGTCCAGAACATCTCAACTGACCGAACACAAAACTACAAGAAATTATATTTTGCATACAAAAAAAAAGAAAAGTCCAGAATAAAACATTTGGGAAGGGTCAGCCATTCGCCTGGACAACGGCTCTGTTTACAGCAACAGGAAGTGGCCAAACTATGACAGGAAGTGCTCTGGAGGGACTGAGAGAGCAAAGAAACAGAGAAACAGCAAGAGAGGAAAAGAGAAAAAGAAAGAGAGGAAATGCTTTGCTGATGAGTAGCTCGCGTCCCTCCTCCTCCTGCTGTTCGGTGTATCTCAAGCCCACCGGCTGCAAATCAGCTGCCACAGACTGGAATTTAATATTATTCCTCAGCTGATAGAACATAAACAGCACAAGAATCTCACTCATAACCCTGAGCTTCCTCTGGGCCAAATACAGGAAGCAGAAACGCTACAGAACGCAGACAAACTACAGATGGCAAGCACATGTCAGTCAGCTGAATCAGTGATTGAGGTGAATCTACGGTGAAGACGCTCCTATTTTACGTGTAACAAACACATAACAACAGCAAATCTCACTAAAACACATATCTGTCACATTTCAACTCAAGCAATTTAAATTTATATCACTTTTAATATAGTAACTTTTCAAATAATATACATTAATATTTAAGATAATTTTTTTACTAAAGAAAATTAGCTATTTTATTTTTGCATTGTTTTTGCACTATTTCTAAATTACATTAAATTCTAAATTTAAGGCAATACATATTTCACAATTTAAAATCACAATTTAACATGAATTAATATTCAAAAATGTCATGAAAAGTGCACAGACCCCTGGTTGAAATAATATCTATAAAATATCTAATCAGCACAAATTGTAAAATTACAACACAATAAATATTCCACAATTTAAAATCACAATTTAACTTGAAATGAACTAATATTTATAAATGTCATGAAACATTCACAAACACCTCGTTGAAAACCTAAGAGTTTAAATATTTTACCCAAATTTATGGTGAGAATTTCAGCGGAAAAGCTTAATTTCCTTGAAAATAGCGTTACAAATAAATAAATAA
>NW_015629570.1:266964-301964 GCF_001515625.1 Sinocyclocheilus rhinocerous
ACAGACCCCTGGTTGAAATAATATCTATAAAATATCTAATCAGCACAAATTGTAAAATTACAACACAATAAATATTCCACAATTTAAAATCACAATTTAACTTGAAATGAACTAATATTTATAAATGTCATGAAACATTCACAAACACCTCGTTGAAAACCTAAGAGTTTAAATATTTTACCCAAATTTATGGTGAGAATTTCAGCGGAAAAGCTTAATTTCCTTGAAAATAGCGTTACAAATAAATAAATAAATAAATAAATATTCTTTTCCCCAGCAAAATATAATTTATTTAATTTGAATTTAGGCACAAAAAATGAGCAGTTCTTGACTCTTTTCATGCTCAACTTGAACTAAAATGAACCAAGATGGCTAGTTTATATATAAACACATCTGCGGCTGATGAATCATCAGGAATCAGAGGGTTAATGACAGTAGTGCATGTAGTGCAAGTGCTAAAAATGTAATTAAATTAAATAATATAAAATAAAATATTAATTCTGTTTAAGTGCAGGTTGTCATGAGATTATTATAATTTTATATAATTATATACTGTAAATTGTATATAATTTTTAACTTTCACAAACATTCACAAACACCTCGTTGAAAACCTAAGAGTTTAAATATTTTACCCAAATTTATGGTGAGAATTTCAGCGGAAAAGCTTAATTTCCTTGAAAATAGCGTTACAAATAAATAAATAAATAAATAAATATTCTTTTCCCCAGCAAAATATAATTTATTTAATTTGAATTTAGGCACAAAAAATGAGCAGTTCTTGACTCTTTTCATGCTCAACTTGAACTAAAATGAACCAAGATGGCTAGTTTATATATAAACACATCTGCGGCTGATGAATCATCAGGAATCAGAGGGTTAGACAACAGGCTTAAATTCTCATGTTTGAGTCCTGAAAACAAACCGCCCTGGTCTTGGTCCTGATCCCAGCTAAAGACACCCACTGATAACATCAACAATACACTCCCTCATCCCAACACACAGAAAAAGCAAAAGAGAGTGTATAATTCTAGGGTATTCTGAGTAATACTTACCCTTAGCTCAACTGAAACTAGCGGCTTTCTTTATATATAGCATCCTAACGCAAACTGTCTATAACAGTCATTCATATTGGAAGAGCTACGGGACTGGAAAGGCCATTTGGATGTGAGCTGAACTAGATCAGGCCTGCTTGCCTCAGGATAAATGCTGTAAAAGCCACAATTTACTTACAATGTAATCTCTCCTGATGGCCAACTCTGAAACATAAATCCTCGTAAAACTATCTGCTATTTTATGCCCTGGCCTTTTTTTCACAGTCTGCTGCCATCTGACTGGAGGGGGATTTTAACACTGCTGTTCTAAGCTGGACTAACATGGCTTTATGTACAGTGGACAACACAAATAACAGAGAGTGATTTTTTTGCTGATGGGTTCTTCTTTGAAAGCAATGTTTGGGCTTTGATACAAGTTTAGCTGTGGACAGCATGTTGTAGTTTATTTTATTCACTTTGATACTTTTAGATTTTGGACAATGTCTCACACCAGACAGCATCTGAGACATGTTGTCATTTATCATTTATGTTTTAATTTATTGTGGTTTTACAGTTTGTGTATATATTTTTTTCATTACTTTCGGATTTTTTTTGTGGTGATTTTTAAAATGACCGTGACGTGCTAAAGGTTGCATTAAAGGTTGTCATTTAATTTATCACTTTTTCATCGTCCATTTCAGATGGACGATTTTGGACAATGCGTATTGCTCGGTTTTCTTTTTCTGAACGAGACAGAATGTGTGACATCATTTATTTTAGTTATGTTATATATATATCCCACAATCCTGTGCGTTCCATTCCATGACGGTTGAGTTAAAAAATAAAGATGGCGTCTGAAAGTTGCGTTTGGTGGTCAGTTTGTGTGTAAATGTATATTTAATATCTAACTTTTTTGCACTTTTGATGTTATTTCTAGCGAGGAATCAGTATTATAGTAATTAAATATTTGTTTAGTTATCACAAAAACTCGTTCTATTTTGTTGTAGATCATTAAACCGTTACGCTGCCTCAGAAGCCGGTCCGAAATCAGCTTCATGAGGTGCCTTCGTGCAAAAACGCTGCCTGGAAAGTCATTGCATCATACGGCAGCGAGGCAGCAAGTCAGCTGCCTAAGTTTTCGGATGCAGCCAAACTAAAAAAAAATTCCAGGCAGGTGTATTGGGGCAAGTTGGAGCTAAACTCTGCAGGACACCGGCCTTCCAGGATTGTGTTTGGACACCTCTGCGTTAAAGGTTTTCGTTAAATTTATCACTTTTTTAAAAAATGGAGACTACAGCCGTATAAATTTCAGACTGGTGATTTTGGACAATGTGTTTTATGTGTATTATTATTTATTTTTTAGCTTTTTTTATATATAATTTTTTCTTCACTTTTGGTATTTTTAGTGGTAATTACATTTCTGTGCTGTGCTAAAGGTTGCGTTAAAGTTGTCGTTAAATGTATTGTTTTTAGAACGTACACTGTAGTTGTACACATTTCAGTCGGACGATTTTGGCGAATGTGCCTTGCGTTTTTTTCAACGCGAGAGAATCTGTGAAATGTCATTCATTGTAGTTATTTTATTATATATGGATACTGTAGTCATACACATTTCAGATGGACAATTTTTGGATTTTGGACTTGTGTTGTTGTTGTTTTTTTCATAACGATTATTACGATTATTTATTTTTTTGTGTTTTTTTTATATACTTCATTTACTTTTTTTTTTTGTTGTTGTTGTTAAATTAGCATGCTGCACTAAAAATTTAGCTAAAGATGCTTTTTTAAAACAATCACTTTTAAAGAATGAACACTACAGCTTTACACATTTTAGACAATAAAATGTAATTTTGGAGGTTCTGTCTTTTTTTTTGTAAAGTGTCAAGTAAAAAAACACTACAACTAATTTTTTAAAGCAAAAACTCTTCTCAATGAGAAACATGTCCGATCGGGATCAGGTGACTTTGAACAATGAAAATATACACAGCTTCCTTAAGACCGATTAGCAATCGTTGGCCAATTACGAGAGAAAATAATTTTGACTTAGTTCGTAAAAACACATTTACATTACGTGTACAATAATGCACTTACAATGAAAGTCTACGACATGAGGCATTTCTAACATTTAAAAGCAAAAATGTCAAACTTGTACCACAAAACCTGAACAAAAAGTGTTGTTTGAGCTGTGAAGTATTTTCTAAACATAACTAGATGAACCTCTTGTTATGAGATAGCAACATTATTTGAGAAACATGTCCGATCGGGATCAGGTGACTTTGAACAATGAAAATATACACAGCTTCCTTAAGACCGATTAGCAATCGTTGGCCAATTACAAGAGAAAATAATTTTGACTTAGTTCGTAAAAACATACATATTTACATTACGTGTACAATAATGCACTTACAATGAAAGTCTACGACATGAGGCATTTCTAACATTTAAAAGCAAAAATGTCAAACTTGTACCACAAAACCTGAACAAAAAGTGTTGTTTGAGCTGTGAAGTATTTTCTAAACATAACTAGATGAACCTCTTGTTATGAGATAGCAACATTATTCCTGTGAGTTGAGTTTGCCAATAAACAATGTTTTGTGAATAGTTACGTCACGTTCTACTCTGTCATCCTTCTGCCAGTTTTACGGACTTGACGACTTACATGGTTATAAATTAGCACATACATACAAGGTTAGTAAGTTATTATAATCACACTAGTCTCATCATGTCAACACATATAACTGTTAAAGTCTGACTTGCCATACTGTAGCAAAGCTTTAACTCCATTGTAAGAACGTTACTGTACAAGCATCTTTTGTTTGTTTTTACAAACCAAAGAGCAAGTCCAAATCAAATAAGCCAATTTTTTTTTTCCTGTGGTTATAGACAGCAAAATGTTAACATGGTTAACTTGTATTGAATCTGGAACTGTTGTAACATAACTTTTCAAGATTTTGAGACGTTTCCTGACCCAACAAAAATAGTTTCACTACAAACAAGCTTACGAAAAGAAGACACACACACACACACACACACACACACAAACACCGATCTAAAGTAGCAGCAGCCATTTGTTCTGCAAGTCATGAATGTTTAATATACCACGTAACTTGAAAATAAATTGTTAATATAAGAGGGGGGAGCTGAGGTCTTGTAGAAAAACGAGGCTGAGTTATGCCACAGGTCAATCCTGTTCCATTCAAAGTCTGAAAGGAATGTGGAAAGGGGAGGGAGGAAAAGGAGAAGGGATAGACGGCTGGGAATGGGAGCGGAGAGGGAGGGGGGGGATGTATAGGATGTCCTCACCATTAGAAATGACCACCAGGGTGGTCGTGACTATCAAACACTGATAACCACGGTAACAAATAACCAACTGTCAAGTTGTTCCTAATGAAAATGTACCATGGTAACCATAGTTTCAGTAGTTTAGTAACTAGAATTAGCTATTGTAATCAAATTTATACACCACTGAAAAAAATGGTGTAGAAATAGTTTTTACTAAGAAACAGCTAGCAATTTTTACAAACAATTACAAAGAAACAGCAAGTAACGCACTTTGTTACTTCAAAACTTAAAACAACAATCCTTGTTTTAATTACATCTTTGAGAAATCATTTTACAGTGCACATTAATAACTTTTCAGTAGTAGTAACTGCAGTTATTATGGTATTTTGGCATAAACGTGTATATTTAAAATGGTTTTTGGCAACTTGAAAGACACATGTTTGAAGAAATCAATATAAATATTCAAAAATACAGATATTTTTGAAACACAGGAATAAGTGGTTCATAAGGGAAACTCTGGGAACGTCCAATTCCATATCAATTAATGAGACTATTCACAATCAAAATGAATTAATATTCACAATCCATCCATGAATTGAATTTATTCAATCAATAAATTAAGATTTTTTTTTCGTTCTAAAAACATTTACTATTTTTTATGTATGTAGGCTATATATAATTCATGTTGCCTTAATAATCTGCCCATTTAAGTTTATGCATTTAAAATTTGAATACATCTGATAGGCTATATGTTCAACTTCATGTTTGTTAAAGCAGCTGAAATGTTACAAGAAACGCATGTTCAACAAAACACTGAGCGCTGAGACAGTAACACAAACATTTCGGAGGTTTCGAAATATAATCCGAATATATTCAAAAGCAGCCAAGAGGATTAACAGGCACTAAAGCGCAGCGATGGCAAAAAACTCACCTCTGCATTCCTGTTATGTTCATCCAAAGCAGCGCGCAGATGTAGTGTGGAGTTCGTCACTTCACTTTGTGCTTCTTTGTGGCTCTTGGGCAAACGCGGCTCGAATCGCATCTGGGCGGGGCCGGAGCGCCGGTGATGTCACGGAGAGGGGCGGGGATTCGGAGACGGCTGGGCGGAGACTGGAATCCGGTGGTTCGCCATCTGTCACCGCGGGCCCTCCAGGAAAATCACTTTTCCCCTGGAGTCTAGAGTTTGCCTGATCAATTATTCATTTCACTGAGTGATGATGCGGATGATTTTCATTCTATCCCCTACATCATGCTTTCCATCACTTTCATACTTATTCTCCTAAGAACAGACTGAAAATATGATATAGTATCATTTCTGATATAATGTAATATTAAATATAAAACATATTAATGACTCATTTTAGTGGGATTGGATTTATTAATTTATTAACAAATTAACAAATCTAATCTGTTCAATGATGAACATATTTCAATTTCGTAATTAAAATTACATTTATTTTGCGGGGCATACATTAAAATTGTCAAGGTGGTATAACGATATAGACATGCTAAAAAAAATTAAAATAATAAGATAACATTTAAAATTTTGACCAAATAATGGCTGAAATCCTTGAAAAGGGATATTTTGGTGTGTTTTCATAAAAGAATCAGAAAAGGTGAAGCAACTTATTTCTCTCATTTTCCCCCCACCAAATCAGTCAGTGTGGTACTATAAAGTGGTCAAAGGTTTGCCGGTTGGCACTGTACTATTCTCCTAGTCATGCACCAGCCAAGAAAGTGCCAATGATGAACTGGAATGCTAACAAACAGGTCCTTTCAGGTACAGGCTGCAGGCTGTGCTGCTTGCTTTATATGGTTAAGGCTAGAAGTGATACAGCAAAAACTACTGGGCATGCGCACATCAATATAGCGTAATTTTTCTCACACTGTACAACAATGATTACTATTTTTGCATTATTGTAAGGGGTAGGTTTAGGGTTGGGGTAGGTGTAGACGTTAATAAAACACAATCTAATAGGTAGAAAATTCAATTTATTGTTAGCTTCTGGTTTTTGCTGTATCCCTTCTAGCCACAACCGCTGTGTATATCCACAGTTCTAGCTCTCCCGGTTTCCCTGTTTGAATGGCGAATACAGACTACTGCCACCTGCTGGTATGGGGGAGTTATGTTCTTTCACGCAAGTGCAGAGCGAACACGCTAGTTGGCCATCGGCTGTAGTCTGTCCGTTGTGTTCTAGCGCAACTTTTTCTGCCCCGATACAGGCGATGCAAGGCAACACCACAGTCGGCATTCCTTAGCATTAGTTCTTTGGCATCGGTTTGGTGTGCCCCTACTCTAATAGGTCACATAACAATGACAACATGAGGAATGTAGTATGTCTGGTATGTAGTAGGTTACATTTTTAACGGTCGCAAATAATACTTATTCAAAAGAAGTACCTGCGCAGAGACTATGCGATTTCGGACGCAGCCATAGAGTTTGTTGAGTATAACCAGCGTGAAGGCAGCCATTTTGTTGTCATGTGACTATGAACGGGAAGTGATCTCATGAAGTGCCTGCATTCTAATATGCATAGTAAGTGAAAAACAGTAGCTTTGTGAAAACAGTAGTATGTGAGTTCACAGTATTTATAAAACCGTAGGCAAAAAGTACCGGGATGACCTACTACTTCCAGCGAGATCCTGAAATCCTAAGAAATCAAGGTTATTCTGTTTAGTCCCTACTGGTGGATATTGTAATTACACAATCTGACAGCAAAAGCATACTTCTGAGTTAAGTTATAAATCATAAAACATCTATTTACAGTGTCTGTCGATTAATATTTATGTGTGCATGCACAAGATAAAAACCCACCAAGGAAAAAAGAGCAACAGGAAAAAAGCCTTCAGCTTGGAGTTTGAAGTTCCAGAAAGCTACAAAACCTTTATATATATATATATCCACAAAAATGCGTGGGGGTCTGTGGGGTGATGCTCAAAGGGCCAGTGGAATAATTTGATAGCAGTCTTGGGGAGGGAGCGAGAGCTGCTGCTATCTTTGAGACTGCAACAAAGAGACTCCTCTTCACCGCGGGCATCATACCCTGTGTTCTCCGGGGGTGGTGAGGGCTTGTTGTCTGTTTTGGTGAGAGAGGGAGAAAAAAATACATTGAAAGGCAAAACGGAGAGAGAAAGAGATGAAAAACATATGAAAAGCCACATGTTATGTGCTTTCACAGTGCGTGGACCAAACCCCCAGCTTTTTCTGGCATAAAAGTAGCAAATGAATGAAATAAAGTCATTAGACAGTGTTGTACTTTGTTCAGACGAGTTGAGTCTTGCGTTGATTTGACAGACACCCATCGTTACGCATGAAGAGATACTACACAGTTCATTAGTCTCCTTGACATGGTGTCAAAGTTTCAGGAAAAGAGTTCTCTCTCAGAGGGCTGCGCTTGAAAGGAACTAAAACCAAAGACAAACGCACAAAAATACACTATCAATCAGGTTTAAAGGCTGCGGGGAATTAGCATACAGCCATGCAAGCGGAGAGCTCATTATTTGAGAAGTTCTCCTGTGTGCGTCCTTTTGTTGACATTTGTACAGGCCTGTTTACACTTATTCTGTATTTTAGCCTGAGGTGCATACAGATGAAATGAAAAATGGCATGCCAAATATGTTTGTATAATTCCTTTCCCGTAAGCTTTATGTCAACTCCATAATGCAGGTGCAGAATAAATATATAACAGTATAAACGGTTGCGTCTTACATTTAGTGACATACTAGCATGTAAATTACCAATTATAGTTCCTTAATGATTTATTAGTGCTTCTTTTAGGCGTTTTACCATAGTACATGTCCAAAAAAACATGTTAGTACTTGTTTAGCTCACAAACTCACAAGACAATCAACTTCCATCTGTTTACTACTTAAAGGGACAGTTCACCCAAAAATAAACATTGTCATCATTTACTCACCCTCATGTCATTCCAAACCTGTATGACTTTCTTTCTTCTGTGGAACACAAAATAAGATATTCTGAACAGTGTTTAAACGGTTTTTGTCCATATAAAGTAAGGAGTCCAAAAACAAAATTGGATCCCATTGACTTTCACTGTAAATAAATGATGACAAAATTAGCATTTTTTTGGTAAATTGTCTCTTTAAATTAATATTTTCAGGATTCAATACAAGCAAATCATGTTAGATATTTCAGTAGTGAGCCGTATTGTTAGCATAGCAAAATGCTAATGTCTCACACTGGCTACTTAAATGAGAAAATCTGCCTAGAACAGTAGTCCTGCCACTTAGCAATGTTTTAGACAACGACACAGCTCAAATAATTCACAACTTTCATAATTTTATATGGGAGAATTAGTATGTGTTTAAAAATGCTAGCAGCACATTTCAGAAATCAATTGTAAGCAAATGAATGTAAACACAATGGTTTATTTTTTCACATTGAGGGAGGAGTTGAAATGGTTTTCTGTGACAGCATGTCACATCTTGTATTTAACCCAGTACGTTCCCTTAAAAGTATGTGCTGTATCTCTAAACCAGCGAGAATGATTCAAACTGTTTTTGTTGATATTATCTGCATGTATCGTCACACAGAGGGTATTTGTGCAGACTGCAGTAGTTTTCAATGCCCGCTCTGCATTCTCAGGCATTGACTCAGAGGTTTTTCAGTCTGGGAACTGAACTATGGGAAACACACAGGGCTATTCAAGCGGCCACATCCTTATCTGGACTTCTGTTTGAGTTCTGAGGTCAAGCTGTGATGCGGCGTAGCACGTTGTCACACCTGGCTGTCAAATAAACACAAAAAAGCGAGAATTTTAACACTAAGTGAAGGTATTTGAGAATACAATTATTACAATTTGACACTCAGATCATCACATGATCATATTTAGGCCAGTTAGAGACTGTTTCTGCGTAAGTGTCGGGCTGGAAATTTTTTCCACAGCCAGCGTAATCTGTAAAACATGTCACAGTGGGCAGCTCTTGTCTGAGGTTTGGGCCATTTCCAAAGCTCTTGTTAACATTAAAACCCTAGAGTGATGGCAAACGTATAAAATGGACTGACACACACACACACACACACAGTGATGCAAGGCTTTGTAATTAACAATTTAAACAGAACCAGAGCTGCTTAGCAAGGGTGTGCGCTTCAAAAAAGACGTGTGTGGCATGGCACACATGGAGAACAGAGTGTTACGCCTGGCCTCTATTAAAAAGAAGAAAGAGAATGGGACAAAGATGGCTTTACTGTGTGTGTGTGTGTGTGTGTGTGTGTGTATATATATAGATGAGGGGTGAGATAATATAGTCATGTTCCAAATTGGCCACTTATAAACTGTCATATCAGTTTTCACAATCCAATTGATTCCCAATGAATAAAAATCAGGTGCTTCCCAAATTTTTTTCCGTCATCAAATATACAGTAATAAGAAATACATCACATTACCGAAGTAAAACAAGTTTATATACCTTATTCCAGCCAAAATGTAAGTCAAGCACTGCTTTCTATTCTGAAGGGCTCATGCCTTCAAGGGATGAAGGGTGTAGGAGACTAAAAGACTGTTCCTTGGAACACACTTCTGTGTTGAGTTGCTGTCGTCGCACACATAAAATCATAGGAATGAAGTTTGCATCAGTTGTACCCTTCGAAATCCTTTGTTCCGAAGGGCACTTTGAAGCGCCCAGTTTTGAGCACTTTGGTTTGTATGACTCTTCAATATGGCAGCCATGATTGTTCTCACTCCAAAGTGCCCTTTGGAGGAGGAATTATCCGGTTTGGACTGCAGTAAGAATTCCAATCATCTTTCATGAATAAGATAAATACTCCCAGAATGCACCGCATGCTCAATTAAAATGACTATTAAAGGGGTCATATGTTTTCCTTTGTCTTTGGAGTGTTAAAAGCTGTTCGTGCATATAGAAGATCCGTAAAGTCGCAAAGATTAAAGTTTCAAATCAAAAGAGATATTCTTTATAAAAGTGAATGCTCATCCACGCCTTCCTAAAACGCCTCGTTCAAACACGCCACGTCACTGTGTGGGAAGATTTGCATAACACCGCCCAAATGTATACGCAAAGAAAGAAGGCAAGTCGTGGAGACGCTGTGTGTTTCGTTGTGAAAGCGAAACTACTTTGTTTGGCCTTCCAAAAGAGGACTAGAAATCAGTGGTTAAGTTTTATTTACAACACTGTTCCAGAACAGCACAACCCAAATATTCGAGTGTGTGTGCAGCGCATTTTACGGGGGAAAGTTTCCTGAACCTGGTAAGGGGCGTAACATTTCCGTCACACGCTTGAGGTATTCGGCCAATCACAACACACTAGATAGCTGACCAATCAGAGCACACCGCGCTTTTCAGAACGATGAGCTTTATAAAAATCGACGCATTTCCGAAAGGCGGGGCATAGAAGAGCAACAATAATGTACAGTATGTGGAAAATAATGTGTTTTTTTAACCTTAAACCGCGTAAACACATTGCATTACACCAAATACACAAAATAATGTTATTTTTAGCAACGTCATATGACCCCTTTAATATATTTCAGTCCTGACAAGTATAGATAAAAAATTCAATCTAACTCAATATGCTATGCATTTTTATATCATCAATACGATCTGAGAAAATTTTAATTATTTTACGAGGTGGCAATTTTGTATCAGATCATACAATGTGATTTGTATGGAAAAGTATGATTTTTTGCAAAAACGTAAGCATGAATATCCACTTCTAACGGTCAATGGGGCATAAGAAGATCCTACGAAAATGTACCAATGCGATTGTACAAATTCATACGAATTATCCACCAATTCACCAAAACGTAAAACAGTTACGAATTGCCATGAGAGTCTCTTGGTATCACTGTGCTAGCTTAGCAACATGTTAACATCAAGCACTACTGTGAAATTAGTAACTGAGATGTAACTATTTTAGGTGTATCAGTTCGCACAATGTGATTTGTATGGAAACATACCATTTTTAGCAAAACCATAAGCATAAGGATCCACCTATAAACCATCAGTGGGCATAAGAAGGTCCTACAAAACCATACAAATAAGATTATACGAATTCAACTTATTTAGGCACCATTCGCCAAAGAGTGTCTTGGTATCACTGTGTTTGTTTAGCAATAGGGCTGTCAGGATTCTGGACTGTATGTTCTGTTTTGCCCCTGTTTCTGTTCTAGTGTTCCCTTATTTGGACTTGTTCCTGTCCTCGTTTAGTTTAATTAGTCATCCCATACACCTGTGTCTTCCCAATTATCCTGTGTATTTAGCCCCAGTCTGTGTTTGTTGGTTTTTAACATCCTTGTGCTACGTGTGACTCCTGGCTACCCTGTGTTTCCGCCTGTAGATTATTAAAGACTATTCTGTGTGAAATCCCTTGTTTCCTCGTTTCTCACTCCTCACAGTAGGCAACCGTGATACGTACAAACTTGATATACCGCTCAGCCCAAATTGATAGGTTGTTTCTTACTGGTCGAAGTCTCTTATATTGTATGCATCTACAGTATTTTTCAATGTTTCATTATCAACCAGGCAAAAATCCATAAGACCTATTGCATAGAAAACTATAATTGTAATGGTACTTTAGCAAGTACCAATCACTTGGCAGCCTCCATTTTTCTATCTTACAGCATGATAGATCATGCAACTGAACCAGGGCCAAACATATTGTGAGCTTAAATGAGGATGACATATACGGTTGCCTGGACAAGAGGCTTTGAGTCTACGAGTATGTGTGAAATCACTTACACCTCACATTATGTGAGTTTAACCATGCAGAACCAAACCAAAGAACCATGTTATTGTCTACACAGCAGCAGCTTTTGAAAGGGGTTTAAAGTCATGTCTTGAAGGCCAGGGGCACTCCATCTTCATGAAGAACATGAGTTCTGGGTACTCCACCCACTTGCTCCCTGAGCAACACTGGCACCAGTAGCATTCTGAATGAATGGGACATTGCCTTTATATTTGCATATACAGTTAATTTATGCACACCAGCTCTTAGCTTTCAGGCAATGAGGGGCAAGTTAACAAAAGCTGCGGCTGTAATTGGAAGTTAAGCCGGTAAAGCAAAGTTAATGGAGCCTGGAAAACCTTGGTTTGAGTTTTGAAGTATAATTAGTGTCTCTCAGCAGGTTCATGCAATGGTTTGTCCGCATGGTGTTGGTTGTGTTATAGATCTGATAGTCCTTTGAACATTCTGAGAATGATTATGCTTACATATGCAAATTTACATCAAATCAATTCAATCCAGGAGAGTTGTCCTAAAATGCACTATGTATTTAAGCAAGTTTTTTTTTCTTTCAATTGTTGGATTCAAAATGTTTACACAACATTGTATTCTTACTAACTATTTTTATATTTTATGCATGATTAATAAGATAATTATTTATTTATTTATTTATGAATTAAAAATATATATTAGGGCTGTCAAGGAATAAAGAAAAATTACAGATTTCTCAAAATAATTGCACCCAACATTAACATTTTTCGCAAAAACACACAGAAAATTTAACATTTTTTCTTTCAGACTGAATCTCAATGCATCTTAATGCAGAAACAAGGTCGTTCAAAATAATTTTTAAGCATACAGACTGGTTAAATATGTTACGACTGCCTGTTTGATTAATTTACTTTGTTTCACTTTCAAATTACATGGAAAATCTGCTTGTTCCTGTCCTCGTTTAGTTTAATTAGTCATCCCATACACCTGTGTCTTCCCAATTATCCTGTGTATTTAGCCCCAGTCTGTGTTTGTTGGTTTTTAACATCCTTGTGCTACGTGTGACTCCTGGCTACCCTGTGTTTCCGCCTGTAGATTATTAAAGACTATTCTGTGTGAAATCCCTTGTTTCCTCGTTTCTCACTCCTCACAGTAGGCAACCATGACAAGGGCTGGCTAGATACCACTTTTTCAGAACCGATACCGATCCAATACAAAAAATTCTGAGTATCTGCCGATACCGATATTGATCCGATACCAGCGCAGTTTTTTTAATATCAGTGTAGAATTTCTATACTTCAATGTGTAGGTCGATCATCACTTTTTTGTATGTTACACACAATCTACTAAATATAGACGGCTTCATTATAAAGAAAAATAACAAACAAAAAATATATATAATCATAATTATAAATACTATTATAAACTAAGTTAATGGAAAATTCGGTAGCAAAAGTTACTCTAGAAAAATCACGAGTGCACAATAATTTTATAAAATTATAGCTAAACTTAAAAATGAAAAAAAAAAACTAATATGAAAGTTTAAACCTAAACTTTTAGTGAAAAAAAATTTACAATATTTAGTGGATAACAAATAAAAGTGAATAAGTGTAGGACTAAATCTGGTAGGCCTACACATTGCTTTTTGTATTGTTGTAAAATACATTCATGAAAAACAAGTAATATATTTATATATAAATATATACTATATTAGTCAATATTTGAAGTGGATCAAAACCTTTCATCAAAGTTGTGATGAAAAACCAAAACAATACCAGTTATTTTCTTAGGACAACTTTGATTAACTTTTTTGATCCATTTCAAATGTTGACTACTGTATACATTAAAAGACATTTCTTTTAAATGTATAGCAGAGTAATGGGGCAGCAACATATGATAGATAAAACAAACAAGAAAGGCTATTGATAATATTTCATTGCGCAAAAGTATTATGATGCTAAAGGCTCCAAAAACAGAGCGGCACAAAGCGCTTTTGCGCATCCCGAGCGCAGAATGATGCGCTTGAAGCGACACGGAATCACAACGCGCATTGCTCTGCATAGAGAAGTTCAAAGCACAAAGTGAAGAGATATTGATGAGTAGTGTATTAAATATGTGCGTTAGTTTATTGAGCCTTTTCTTTTAACAGTTTTAAATTTCAGCTACTCTGCTCGTGAAGAACAATTGATAGTGCTCTCTACTCCAGGCTTGTGATCTAACCAGATATCCGGTATAAATTTACATGATTTAGAAACAGCACGAAACTCCAGCAATATAAATTCATTTTATGCAAAACCACTTATCTTTATTTACAGATCAAGTATAACATTAGGAACATTTACTCATCTTGGAGAGAGTTTCATCGTCTTGACTGTCGTAACCGAACGCGACACGCAGTTTGAATGCTGAATGGAAGATGACAGACAGCCGCAGCAGAGAGAAGAGTTTACGTAAACTTGATTTGAATATTCATCTGTACCTCACATTAAACTATGGAACAGCTTCAGAACACTTGAAATATAGTGCACGAAAACTTTATTGTGCTTTATAATGTTTATGTGGCTTTCGTAGGGCTTAATAATAACACTAATAGTATACGCACTATATCGGATTTGGATTGGTCTCGTCTGACCGATACCTAGATCCGACAGAAAATGCCAGTATCGGAGCGATACCATTCAGGATCGGCGCACCCCTACTTAGCAACATGCTAACATCAAGCAATATCCCAGGTATCCACTATTAAAACATCAATTTTTTAAAAAATGTTTTAAAAACATTCTTCTTGGTTATGTGAACATTAAGGGAACATTCCGTTTTTTGTTTTTTTTCTCATTTTGCAAACATTATGGGAACATTGGTTTTGAATGTTTTCTGAACGTTCTGAAACAAGAAGTACAATTTAAAAAATGTTAGATGAATGTCCAACTAAAAAGAAAAAAGAAAAACAAGAAAAAACTAGAACGTGTATAAATAGCGATTTTGTATTTTGAATGCCAAGTTCTGTCATGAAACTCTAGATGGCACTGGCTGATGGGTCATTAACGCAAACTGATGATATTCACAGCGTTAAACTACTTGGCACAAGCTGATTTGTTCATGTTGCAGACGCAGCTTACTGCTTTACATTTAAATAGCTGGTTAGCATTCCTAGTGAAAGCATTTCACAGCGCAGTTTTAGAGTTCCTCTGAAACCCTTCACCTTCCCCAGCTCCACTTTTATATAGTGAAGTGAAGTGACATGTGGGTGACCCACACTCGGAATAGTGCTCTGCATTTATCCCATCCAAAGTGCACACACAGAGCAGTGAACACACACACACCGTGAACACACACCCGGAGCAGTGGGCAGCCATTTTTTGCTGCGGCGCCCGAGGAGCAGTTGGGGGTTCGGTGCCTTGCTCAAGGGCACCTCAGTCGTGGTATTGAAGGTGGGAGAGAGCGCTGTACATTCACTCCCCCCCACCTACAATCCCTGCCAGTACGAGACTCGAACCCGCAACCTTTGGGTTACGAGTCCGACTCTCTAAACATTAGGCCACGACTTCCACGACTACAATATGCTACTTGTGCAGCAGAAGTATGTCTTAAATACTCAAGTTCCTGTACTTGCAGCAGCAGCAGCAATAATCTACAACAACAGCAATAACCAACATCAGGAGCAATTCAGCAGCGTAGCAGATCTATTCCGCCAAGACCAAATACATTAACATTGTCATATCCATTCCCATGGTAAAATCTTCAGAGAGTTGTCATGGTAGAACTTTGCTAACTTTAAACGAACATTCTATTAACATTACTGAGTGTTAACTACTTTGAGAGAACCTTGCCAGAATGTTAGCCAAAGCTCTGAGAAAGATCTCTGTTAGCTGTGATTGTGAATTGGGAGTTGTTATTTTTATTTTTTTAAGTGCATGGAAGAGTTCCAAATCTGTCATTTACAGGTTTCCATTTTAGTTAGGACGTTGTTAGACAGTAGCAAGGTAGCTTATTAGGGTTTGAAAAAGAGCTGAAGTCTCACACCAGACTGATTTCTTAGAGTAAAAAGTGCCTATTTAGTATAAAAAATGCCGCAGGGTTGAAATGCATTGTGGGAGCTGGGGAATGAGCATGCTGATTTATTCGATTGCCCTCAGTGCCAATTCATTTCCCTTTGTCAGAGAGGCACACACACTTTTGATAGAAATGAGCCTCCATTCCTGTGGCCGTGACTTCAGAAATGACGTCTGGAAAATGGCCCAATCCTGTCACAGTCAACATATTACAATTTCATTGGTTCCAGCTGTCTTGGGATAGCATGAAATATTTCATTATTTAAAAAAAAGAAGAAGTTGTTAATTTCATTTCATTTAATAATAATTATTATTAAATCATTTATACAATGACATAATTATATATAAATACATAAAATTATATGTTTTTTTCTGGAGTTTTAATCTAATTTCTTTCTTTAGAGCAACAAATCAAGCAGAATACAATCGGTTTCCATGAAATGTGACGTTAGGAAAAAAATCAATCTCTGGTTATCAGATTTTGTACTTTAGATCTGTGGGCCTCAAGCTGGGAATCTGCGTGAAAATATTGATGGCTTAGTGTCATCCTTTTGCATTTGTGATGCTCGCTGACATTTTGAAAGCTTCCTGGGAGTCGTGAACTCTCAGTGGAAGCAAGGTTATAGTGAAGCGAAATGAATTGCCTTTCCGCATTGTTTGTTCTCCTTCAGGGCATACAAAAACACATAAGAATAACTGACAATGTTATTGTTGTAGAAAGATCGTCTGTCCGACATGTTGGGAACGTCCTTGGAGTAAAAACACAACGCAAGAAATCAAGAAAGTCAAATGTTTCTGAAGTACTTGATTTTGAGGTACTTTCACTAAATTCCAGTCTTTATGACTGACTAGCCTAGCCCAGCCTTGCCTTGCCTAGAAGTGATTTACTTCAGCTAAGAAGTCGGCACAACCACGCACGGCTTTTTGGCATGTAAAAAGACAGCTTCATCAACCTAAAACAGTGGCCATAAAGCTGCTCCAAACATGTGGAGCCTGAGCCTCTTCAATCTGTTGGCTAATTAGTGCTAGAGTCGCTATTTGTCCAGGGACGTTCAAAAGACCATTGACTGCCATGGCAACGCGAATATGTCATGATACAGGGCATTTGTCTCTTTGCTAAAGCATCAGTGGGACTGTCTCAATCTTAATTAGACTCAGGGACGACTCAGATGCAAC
Source organism: Sinocyclocheilus rhinocerous (assembly GCF_001515625.1). Lineage (NCBI taxonomy): Eukaryota > Metazoa > Chordata > Actinopteri > Cypriniformes > Cyprinidae > Sinocyclocheilus > Sinocyclocheilus rhinocerous. The sequence continues at coordinate 284,195 of NW_015629570.1, forward strand.
TTTAGATTCAAAGTTGAATGGGAGTTTAAGCCCTACGCGCACATAAAACTTGCTAAAAATAGCTAAACGTTTCGCAGATATTTCACAACATGCTCCAAGCTAACTTCCTACCCCCACCATTTGATAAAATGTCAAACCATATTACAAATAAGTAGACCGTGGAGCTGGTTTCAGATCAGCTGCTGTACCCCTAGCTTGTTAGATTAGCATAATGCTATCTGATTAGCCTGCTGTTTTAGCTACCACTGCTACAAAAGAAATTCTATAAAATATCAATATGAAATGTTTTTTGTACTTTCAAAACCTCAAGTAGAAACGTCAAGCTAATCATTTCTCTTCATGTGTTTCTCAGACCCAACATTTTAACGAGACATTAAATCTGGTCTCAGATCAGTGACCGGAATGACTCTTTGACAGATTAGAGACCAAAGATGGCAACAATAGGGCCTTTCGCACCGCGGGAACCTTTTCATAGTACCAGAACTAATTGTGGAACTACCCACTTTTTGGCGTTTTCGCACCGCCGGAACTGGGTGCGATTTTAGTACCGGACTGCCTTTTTCGAGAACCAAATTAGCTCCTACTCCGGAGCAGGGTCTAACCAGCACAACTGGTACTAATCGCGACGCAAGTAGACATTGATTGGCCAAACGCATATGAAAACAAAGCGGTGCGAAAGGCCCTAATTACTGGATGACAAAAGCTCTTCCGATCACCGCATTGTGTGTGTAGCCCAGATGATTTGCACATCTGCGTCCATCTGCTGGTCGTTAGATAGTGAAGCACTTACAGTTCATGCTGCACAAAAATCAGAGAGATAAATGTGTTTAAAAAAGTGAAATATAAAAAAGTTAAAAACAGAAGTCAATGAGAGTAGTTCAAAATGTTGTCTGTAGGGGGCCAAAGTTTTGCTGGATTGCGTCGGTTGTTGGTAGATGCCATAATTAAACTTTTCTGGGGGCAAAAGCATGTTTCTCCATTAATAATCATTTGAAAGAAACATTTGGTATTCAGATAAAAATAAATTATTTGCAAATATAATAAAAAGTCCACCTAATATTAGTTCACCATTTTTAATTTTTTTAATATGTTGTATTGCCTCTCATGCTGCCACAGATAATTATGGCAAATGTAGTCTGGTCACTTCATAAACAAACTGAAAGTATTGTCTGCAAATTCACACAGAAATACAATTAAATGCATTTAAAATACACAAACAATGGGCATTATTAGAATTTCTAAAAAAAAAGTTAGTTATTAAATTATTTAAATATGTAATATATATATATATATATATATATTAATTGTTTATTTTTAATTACATGTTTAATACTGTTTAAGTGTTTAATATATAAATACAATAATTAATATGTTTTGTAAAAAAATGATTAGTCTAGTAAACTGGTAGCTAATTAATCTGCTAGCATTGCTATTTTAGTATCATTTATATACCATTATAGTTTTTGTTAAAATTTAGAATTAGATTCCATCTTAATTTTTATTTTAATTTTAGGTAAAGTTTTAATCATTTTGTTGTGAGGTTTTGTCATGTTTGTTAGTTTTTGTTTGCTTTTTAAAAAAAAAAAAATTATATAGTTGTTGTTTATTTAGTTTTAGTTATTTTAGTACTTAAAGGTTTTTTTATACTTTATTTTATTTCAGTCAATGCTTATTTCAAGTAATGATTTTTTTCTTCGTCTGGTTTTAGTTTTAGTTAACGATAATTACCTTGCCTACTAACTAACACTGCTATAATAAATAACGTGAAATGTTTTTGAACAGGCATTACAAATGGCTATCTTTTGGGATCCATCCATGTTGCATACTTCCGGTTTGTACGTTCCCATTGAGATGAATGGGAATGCTAACGGTTAGCTCTTTCAAACATATATGAAATCATTGGCAGAGCCCATTAGGACTCTTCAAATCTTATTAAATTGCCCCTGGTGGCCGTTTCTCTGTATTAGCAAATAGTGAGCCATTCAGCATAGTTGACAAATTTTGTTCACTGAAGCATCATTAGACGTTGTTTATTAATGGTTTCTCGCAACAGACCATTTATACTCAGAAGGCACACAGAGAAGAAAATAAAATGCTTGCAAATCCGTTCACTATAATCAAAAAATCGCTCAAGCATTCGGTAGCTTGTTTGATGTAGTCCTTTTAATATTAAAGAACAACATTTATTCGTGGTGAGATATATTCACACTTACTGGAGTTTATCTGGTCAATTTCACAAGCCCCGGTATCCACGTCAGGCACAGCAGTCTGTCTTTCTCTCTCTCCCCGGACCATTTTATCAGCTGTTTGATGGAGTGAAGCGGCCTGAAAGCACGGCTCTGAGCTAGAAGGACCCTTCAGAAATCACTGCTCAATTCTAATATGCAGGAAAAGAGAGAGAGGAAGAGAGACATAGAGACAAAGCATCCCATCCTGTCAGGTTGCCACAGTAACATCCATAATCCTTGGCAATGTGACCTGATAAAACAGGCCTTACTGACAGGTCTGGCAGACACACGGTGAGACGCTAGCATCTTTTTCCACAGAGAGAGGAACAGCCTATTCTCTGCATGTCAGTTTTGGTTTATTTAAGGCTCTGTCTGCAACTCAGGACATATATATATATATATATATATATATAATGAAAAATAAAATATATTATCATTATATATATATATATATATATATATATATATAATTAAAAGATAAACAGAACAATAGACACTACAAAATTAACTTATGAATGTAATAACTTTATTATTGTTTGTAGTTAGTAGAAAATTGCAATTAAAAATGTATCGAATTATATTATATAAAATAATGATAATAAAATATTGTATAAAATAAAAATATTACATTGTATTTGCATTATATATTACATTATTACTTAATGTTTGTGTGTGTGTGTGTGTGTGTACTTAGAAGCAAATTGTGAGTGTTTAAACAGGTCAAGACCTGATCACCTCCCAGATAAAACTAATATTTCACTTTGAAAATATGTCTTTAAATGGTTCTGTTTACAATATATTTTGGTCAGGAAAAAACAATATTTTTGCTGTATAGGCAAGTGAGCTTCCAAACAAAGAGAATCCAGCCATATGAAGCTACATCACACTCATTGTGATTAAAATAGAAATATGTGTGTGTGTGTGTGTGTGTGAGAGAGAGAGAGAGACAGAGAGAGAGAAAGAGCAGGGCTGAATCAAAGATTAAAGGCTAATCATATGAAGTTATAGTGCATTTTCCCGCTGCTTCGACACAGACAGGAAGTGACACGCTGACATGCCTCACAGTACATCTTCCTCTCAGACATAACAGGTTTTAGAACTTGTATACTCGTGTATCACTTCATTATGTGGATGGATATATGGCCAGTATTAAAGCTCTGTACTGTAATTATGATGAAGTCAGCTGTTTGTCTTACATTTTGTCTAAGACAAATTTCCTTCATTGTGGCTTTGGAAACTCATCAAGCATTTGGACAGATTCCACAAAGAACGGAAAAAGGTGTATGCCCGGCCATTTCTTTCTCTTTACGATGGGCCATTAAACAAACATAATGACCAAATTAAAATCCTGTCATCCACCGCAGCACTTATGAAGTTAAGCTAAAAGAAGATGAAGCCGAATGAGAATGAGCAGGTTACAGGTTAAATCCTCAACTTTAACCGTGACACTACACCCAATTTACTATTTTCTATTATATCACTGCTTAAAAAAAGAAATGTAATAGTAACAATATGAATAATTTGAATGAATGAATGAATGAATGATGCATTTATATAGCGCTTTATTGTGTATTGTTGTAAACCCAAAGCGCTTTACAATCATGTGAATTGAATTTATATCAATTGTTAATATTCATTAATATGAATGAATTTCATTATATTTTATTTTGTCATATTCATATTATTTATATAATATTCATATTTAGTATATTACTATTAACTATTTATAATAATGAACAATAATTATTAGTGTATTAATGGTCTATAAAATAATAAATAATATTATAACATAAATGTATAAATAATATTGTAAATAAATCATATTAATTTATTTTATATTAATATTTCAATTAATTTGTACTATTTATAATTTATTTATTATATAACATATAATTTAGATTTTTTTTTAAAACATCATACATACACACACACACACACACACACATATATATATATATATATCTGTAAACACACGGTAGGAAAATGAGAGCAGATTTTTTTTTTTTTTTTACTTTGCAGTTGATAATAATGAAACCTGTATTTATTCCTCTCTTTCTCTTTCTTTGTCTGAAGCTGGTCGCGGTAATTGAAAACCATGAGATGAATAACAATAAACAAACAGAACAAAACCAAACCCTCATCTGCCCTCTGAACAATTCTTTAATGAATCTTTTTCCCTTCAGAGCCAATTGCAAACAAATGAGTTGTTTTTCTGTGATTCACGACAGCCTCCCTTTGGGAGCAGTTTTCAGTGTTAATGCCTCTGAGGTAGGTAATGAAAGGCCTTTCTGCTAGGTTGTGGTTCTGTCTGAACACGTTCTGCTGTTAAATAATAAATTGTGGTTATGTTTTGATATAGTTTCCAAGGTTGAAATTTAGTATTGGCTCATTAAAACATTACACATTCTTGAACCGTTTCCACATTTGATATTAGAACAAGAACGTGAATTCATCCTGAGAGGAAACATGCCTCAACATGTCCAGTTTGCTGTGGAAACTGAGTATACAGTATCATAATTTTTTTTCGCCCTCATGTCATTCCAATTTTGTATTACATTCTTTTTCTGTGGAATCCAAAAGAGGATAGTTTGAAAAATGTCTCAAATTCAATAGGGTCCACTGATCTTTTGACTAAGCTAAGTTCCGATTAGCATGCTAGCATACACTGTGCACTGTCTTTTACCATCTACATTTACCTAAATTCACATGGTGTTTAGCATATACTGTGTGACTGCTAGCTTTCTTTTTGAAGCAGATGCTTGCTTATGCGAGCTCTTATTTCTGTTACATTAGCATTAACCTCTTCCACTATATTGGTGCAGAAATGACACAAAGGTTTTTAAACATACTTTTAAAAAGTACAATTAGTTTCTTTATGTGTAACGTTTAGCTTGTGTTTTCAGTGAGTGGGAGAGCAGTATGCGTCACAGTGAGTTGAACCTGGCTAAAGAGCTAATCTCCGTCCAGCATACTGAGCCCACTTTACAAGCAGCCTACTGACCTGGATTTACTATTCCTGTCTCTGACAATTACCCAAAGGAAAGGCTGGCATCTGCCCCGGCCCTGTGACCCAGACAACGGTTGTGTTGTGGCCATCAGTTTACACGCTGTATGTCACAAATTACAGCCTTAAACTCTTAATACTACTACTACTACTACTACTGCTAACTGTATATTTATCAATATATTAAGTTAAATAATGTTAATATTATTACTTTTATTATTTTATTAATTTATTTTATATTAATATTAGGTTATACTTTTAAATATTAACCATTATTATTATTAATATTATTATTGTTATTATTTTATTGCTTGTATTTTTATAATAATAGTATATTTATATACATTTTTATATCAATATTGATTAATATTGTTATTTTATTAATAATAATTTGTATCCATTAATATGTTAAGTTAGTTTGTTCATTAACAATTTTTCTTGTTATTTTACAGTAATATTAGTTATACTTTTAAATAAAAGTAATAATCATTTTATTAATTAATAATGTTAATATTGATCATATTAATAAATTGCATTATTATTTTAGATTAGGTAATAATTAGATAATAATTAATTAGATAATAAATTAAGTAATTAGAATAATAATAATTATTATTATTATTATTATTATTATATTAATATTTTATTTTTCATTTTATTATTTGTTATTTTAATAATATTATCATAATAATAATACATTTTATATTAATTTGTTATGTTAACAGTGATTACTATTATTTTTCATTACATAAAAATGTCTTTATATATTAATATAAAAAAATATGTTAAAAAAAATATAATAAAATTATAGTTTTATTATTGTATTACAATAAATATTATTATTTTTATTAATTATTATGTGTTATTTATTAGTAATAATACATTTTATATTAATTGATAATTGTCATATTAATACATACATTTTATTTTATCATCATTATTATGGTATTTTACACTTTTTAAAATAATAATATTAACAATTGTATAATATAACAAATTTATAACATGAATATTATTATATAACTTTTTACTTTTACAAAAATGTAAGACATGCATACCTTTCAAAAAAAGAAAAACTGATCATTAACCTCAGGAGGTCATACAGCATTTTCTTTCAAAAGTGTGTGTGTGTGTGTGTGTGTGTGTGTGCATCTTCATGTGGGTTGACATGGTAAGGTGAAGACAAACCAAACTGTTTTCGGGTGCCAATCTGCAGCAGGCAGCCAACTCATCACAAGGGCCGCATAATCCACTTAATCCAATTTAATTACTGCGCCTGTGTTGTTTTTGGCAGTTTGCAAAGCTTGTTTACTACGGGACGATAATGAGACGATGTCTAGGAGGGTAAATGTCCAAATATTACTCAGCTTGATCTTCATTCTAGTTGGCGTCAGCAAAAATGTCAGCAGGGGTAATAAAGTCTTTGATAGTTTTGTGAAATTGTTACATGAGCTCAGCGTTAATTCTAGCTGACCATGTGCGCACGTCTATGTTTGTTTGCGCTGAGGGATTCATGTTGAACTTCACCTGTTAATCACAGGGAAGTTGAGCGCTGAGTCTTACTTCCGATTCTAATTACTACAGCAGATGACTGACTCAAATAAAGGCCGTTTACATGAGCCCTGATTCCTAGCCAAACCAATTCTATGCTATAGATCAAACCGCTCTTCACTAAGCGGCACAACTGGGCCAGATATTGATCCGGCTATTGTGCTGCCAATCGACCCGGCAGCCCTGTACGGAACATTACGGTGAACCTAGCAAGTGACTTCCTATTTCTCATTTCTGTTTTATATCAGCATATGCCACCACACCTGTATGTGAAATATAGCCTGTGTTATAGACACCAGCATGGTCAGTTAAACGACATTTAACCAAGTATTGCTAACTGGCTAACATCAACTAGTGTTGAGGAAGCTAATTTGAAACTGTAGCTCATCAAGCTAAAAGTTAATCAAGCAGAGAAAGCTGTTAAAAAGTTACAAATCAAACGTAGCTAACTACTTTTAAGCTAAGCAATTGAGCTAAAAATGCCTATTTTTCTGAATTTTAAACATTAGGTTGAAAATATTTACCTCAGCTTACTTAGTCTAAATCTGCTCCCGCAATACAGTGTGACAAAAATAGCGATGTTGCATTCTGTCACACTACAACCGCTACGAATAGCTAGTACAAGTAGCAATAAAAAGTATCTTGTTAATAAACAAGCTACACAGTTTTGAAAACAGTTAGCTACTGTTAAATGTTCGAAAAACGTAGTTAAGTTAGTGTTGTTGCTACTGTATCTTTTAAAAGTGAATCGCAATTTTTTGCGAATTACTTGCTAGTAAAATTGCTGTTATTAAAATGCTTTAGTTCTCATTAAATTCCAACTTTTGGAGTTATAAAAGTAAATATTTAATAAAATGAAGGTTTTTATATTCTGTGCTGATTTCTGGGGAAAATCTGTTGATTAATTGAAACATGGTTACACAGAGTTTATCACATTCTTACTGTCATGTATGACATATAAATAAAAAATATGACCATATTAATAAATACATTATTAATTTTATACTTTATAAATATTAATGATTACTGTTCACACTGATTAATATTAATGAATTTTAATATTGTTTTAGATTTTTTTTATATTAATATATATTAATATTGCTACTTAACAGTATTTACTTTTTTTTACTGTGTATGTGTTTAGCTACTGTAATGCTTCTGAAAAATGTAATTAAAAAATGTACTGTTGCTACTGTGTCTTTCAAAAGTTACCTGTATTTTTAGCTTGCTAATGCTGCAATTTTGTGGCTAGTACAAACGCTGTAACGAGTCTCATCACAATAAGTTAACTTTTTTAAAATTTGAAACATGGTAAAAATGTGTTACACTGTTGATTATCACATTGTTATTCAATGTATAAATAATAAAATATGACCTTATTAAATAGAATAAATAGTACAATATTAAACTATTATACTATCAAATATTGTAATTTTCAAAATATTATGTATAAATATTTAAAATATCCACTAAGAAGAATATTGCTGAAAATCTCACAGTAATTGATTAATATTGTTAAATACTGATTAATAATTAATTGTAATATTATTGTATTTTTCCAAATAAGAATAAAAAACAATTACATAGGCCTAATATTATACCAAATATGTAATATTCATATTATTATTTTATATTATTTTTATATTTATATATGACATATCCACTAAGAAAATTTTTTATTTTAAAATGTTATGTTAAAAATGTTAAATATTACCATCAACATCATTCACCGCTACCCCTCATTAGGGGAGTCACGTGACTTCTAACCATAATAGACATGACTGCCACACCGCAGCTTGTTTTACCGGGATAAGTGGCTTAAAGCTTCTGTGGACTGGATAGTTTATCTGTGGAAACAAACCAGACGAAACACTGCAGGTAGGGATCACGGGACAGATTAGAAACCTAACGTGCCCAGACAGCTTCCTGTTTAATAACCCCGCAGTACAGAGCAAAGCTGTATAAGAGAAAGACGGGCCTGCCACCTAGTGGTTAAGCATAAACATTGCAGATGAGGATAACAATAGCGTAAACCGCAATTGCAGTAACAAATGCATCCAAACAGTCCTTAAATGAGTTAGTAAAGCATTATAAGACCATTAACATGTTTTAACCAACTCTGAATTGTTTTCAAAGAGACTGGGTGTTTTCATAAAATATATGACAGCATAATAGCGATGCCCCCATGTGGGCGTATGTGAAAGAAACGTTTTGAACTAACACTCGACTGTAGCAAATGTCAAGTTTTGGTATTTTCAGAGTCAAAAGCATGATTTTTATCAGAGCTGGAGTGAACAGGGACACGTTAGCACCTGGAGAGCTGCCCTCGTTCGTTACTTGTACCGCGGCGCGTTTCCAAGCGATGACTCGGCGTTCTGGCGAACCTTTCTGGCACAGCGAGATGGTGGGAACGAAAACAACAGGTCATCGCCATGACAACAGCCAAAGCGACAGGAAGGCCAGTGAGTCTCGCTGGGTGATTTGTGTGGAGAGAAAAGTTCACCTGAAAAATACTCCAGAGGCTTTCTTCTTTCTTTTCGGACGCGAGTGAATGTGGCCAAACTAATAAAATGTTATCTCCGATCAACCACCCGCAAACAGAACACACACATTTCGTTCCTTAACGTTCGGAAGATCAAGCGATGAAATATTAGGTCGTAATTGTCTTTGTAAACCCTGGTTCCTGACCGTTTCCCTGCGAAAAGCAGCCTAAGCTCAGCAGATTAAGAATTATTTAATAGGTCAAACATGATTTCACAGACAAAAAGTATAGTGTCCTTACATGACCTTTGAAAATTAGTTTTTTTTTGCAATTGCAGTTCACAGATGAACATTTAAGGCCACAAAAACATGTTAACATCAATTAAGAACAAATTATATGTATAATATTATGTATGTATATAATATATGTATATGTATTTTACAGTATCCATGTGGAAATCAGGATTAATATTGTTAGGATTTTTTTAATACATAAAAAAATCCCAATCCCAATAATAATAATAATAATAATAATAATACATTTACTCAATAAAAAAAGAATAAGGAAAAAAAAACAAAAAAAAAACAGGGGTCTTCAAACAAATACAAAACTACATACTATGAGCAAATTTGATCAAATTACACTTTTTAATTTAAAGATATACTTATTTTAAATATTTTCAGTATATTTTTGAAGGTCATGTAACCAGCCCCACCCACTGTGAAATCCCATTGGTCCAAAGTCCTCTTACTTTGAGATGATCTTGTGTTCAGTCGAAAAGAAAAGTTAAAAATAAATAAATAAATAAATTCAGAACATTTAAAAACTAACTAAACCTAAGTTTAATCAAAATACTAAACCAGCAAGTGAAGTATCAGCAGTGAATGACTGTTTCACCCTTGTGTTTTTCTTTATACAGCTTCTAAATATACAAACGCTCATTTTAGTGAAATTGTGAAAGTGATAGATAGATAGAGCCATAGTAAGAAAACAGTAGTCAATGAGAGCATGTGATCCTGAGTGTGGCTGGAGCTCAGAATGAGTTCTCTGTCAGGCCACCACCAGTATCCCAGAGTGCACTGGGCAGCCAAACATTATTTATATTTAAACTTATTAAACTTATTATTAAGTTTAATATTAAGTTTAACTGCTAAACGGCCTCATATATTTTTATTTATGTATTATTTAATTTGATTTAAAATTAAATTAAATTGTTTAACCTGTAAAGGGCCTCATGTTATTTTATTATTATTTTATTTCTTAATTATTTTGTTAATTTATTTTGTTTATTATTTATTTTAATTTCATTTCATTTAATATAAAGTGTAACTGTTAAAGGGTCTCATTTTGTTATATAATTTATATAATTTATTTGTTTTAATGTAATTGATTTAATATTAAATTATTTAAGAGTTCCATTTTATTAAACTATTATTGTATTTATTATTTGTTTTATTAATTTATATTGTTTATATATTTTAATTTGATTTAATATTAAGTTTAATTGTTAAAGGACCATATTATGTTATTAAATTATTATTGTATTTATTAATTATTCTAATTTAATTTGATTTAATATTACGTTTAACTGTTAATGGATTTTAAATTATTAAATGTATTAATTATTTGTAAAAAAAACATTTAACTTAATTTTATTTTATTTTAATGTAATTGATTTAATATTAAATTAAAAAATTTAAGAGTTCCATTTTATTAAACTATTATTGTATTTATTATTTGTTTTATTAATTTATATTGTTTATATATTTTAATTTGATTTAATATTAAGTTTAATTGTTAAAGGACCATATTATGTTATTAAATTATTATTGTATTTATTAATTATTCTAATTTAATTTGATTTAATATTACGTTTAACTGTTAATGGATTTTAAATTATTAAATGTATTAATTATTTGTAAAAAAAACATTTAACTTAATTTTATTTTATAAAGAAATTATTAAATTACATTAAAATTACATTTAGGGACATTTGGTGCCCAAAAAACAATAAAAGCTGACCCAATGGATCTGGATCAAGACCACTGATTCATCACGGCAAAACAACAGAGCCCATGATTGAACAGTCATCCGAGTCAGTCTATCGTCAACGAACGCTGCTTCCAGATCACAATGTGATGAAAAAAATCAACACATGAGTATAGACAGGCAGAGATATGGATTATTGATTTGTTGACGGGGTGTTTTATCCATCTGACCCCTGAGAAAGGCCGTCAGGACAGCGAGGCCCACACAAGATGCAGTGTTTGCTGCCGACAACAGTGTGCTTGTGCTGCGTATGTGAGGCCACAAAGACACATTTATTATGGTGGAAAAAAACCCATCTGACAATCACCAACCGTCTGGCCCACTGGACAAATGCCAGGGAGGAGTGGGATGAAGGATCGTAGTGCCCTGTGACTGCATTCCCATGCACCTCTTCGTTTTTATACGGAGGATGACTTCGTGACTTCAGATTTCGCTGTTTATATAGGCCTAGAACAAGTGTAGAATAGTAATAATCATTACAATTTAATACATTATAATATTGACTAATTATCTTTATTATAACTAGTAAGTGTATCATAGTAAGTATTAAAAGTTTTGAAAATACAAAGCAATAATAATGCACAAAAATTCAATAAACATTTATAATATTGCAACTTTAGTGACAATGCATGACATAATATACATTCGCATTTATATGTTTAAACAGTAATTATTGATAGTTATGAAAAGTATATTGCATTGAAACATAAACTTTCATGAATTTCATGTTCTCAACAACAAAAACAAAAGAAACTAAATAAATAAATATTATATTAATTATATTATATTATATTATATTATATTATATTATATTATATTATATTATATTATATTATATTATATTATGTTATGTTATGTGTGAGAGTGTTTGTCTCGGTGTTAAAGCTGTTTAATAGTCCAGTGGTGTTTAGGACACACGTCTGGCCAATTCTATAACAGAAAAGGATCGGCTGATTAACATGCCACACCACTCACTTCCTCTCAAACACACTATTGTTATCCTCCGAGATGCCTGAAAACAAAACACTTGTGTGTGCTTATGGGCAACAGAACTTCCAAGAAAGATCAAAAGGAAAACGAAAAGGAAAAACATAGTGAACATATATCCTTATGGCCTACAACAAGAGGACGAGACAACCAATGTATAGAAACAGGAGACTGTATTTGATTCCTTGGAAAAAGACTGACAGGACAATGCTTGCTTAAAGAAAAATACAAAAAAAAAAGGCCTGTTCAAACAATAAACATACTTAGTATCAAGTTTCAGAAACCCAATAACAACAAAAAATCTACCAGGTTTAACAGAATAAAAAACAAACCCAGTTTAAATTTACCTACAAATATTACATGTAAATGAAGCAATATGCTTTAAAAGTTGGCAAAGGCATTATTGTGTGTATATAATATAATTTTAAGCTTCTTTACTCAAATGTGTCACACAAGTGTTATACTATGTGTGTGTGTTTATATTAATCTCTTTGTATCTCACTCTGAATGTGTTTGTAGTGGAGTGAGAACAAGGTCAGAAGCTGATTGGTCAGTTCTGGTGATTGACAGGTCAGAATCTCCAAGTTACAGGCCCCTCCGTTTCAGACCTATAAATGGACTCCCATCTCACTCTGCTCTGAATCGCCTCATTCGGACAAACTCTCTGCTGGTAAGTGTAGTAAGTTTTTATCATTGCAATGTTTTACAGCTTATTTGGCTCCAAGCGTTCCAAACTACAAATTGCAAAACTAACTACATAATGACTAGAAATGTGTTTGCAATAGGCAGAAAGAAAGTTAATGGTCCATACAATTGCTTCAACACTTAAACTTTTACAGTAATTTGAGTGAAAAGTTAAACAGCTTGAAATTGCTTTTAAACATTTTCACATTTTTAGTGCGTATTGCTATCGTCGAACGCTACACTACATAAAGATGTCAGACTTAGAGAGCTGCCTGGGAACCATCATTGAGGTGTTCCACAAATACTCGTCCAAAGAAGGTGACAAGCACAAATTAAAAAAGAGCGAACTCAAGGATCTGCTCACCAATGAATTTCCGACTCTTACCGAGGTAATTAAACTTCAAACTTTTTTTTACACTACACTTTGACTTGAAATTATAAGAATTGTTGATTTTCAGTCATGGCTTTATGTCAGAATTGTGTTTTTGCATCAAAAATGTGATGAAATATTTTTAATGCTAAGCAAATTAGCTATTTTCATATTTAAGTTTTTCTTTTCCGACTCTTACCAAGGTAATTAAACTTCAAACTTTTTTTACACTTCAATTTGTCTTGAAATTTAAAGAATATTTGATTTACAGTCAAGGCATTATGTCAGAATTCAGTTTTTGTGTCAAAAATGTACGATTAAAAATTTAACGCTAAGCAAATGATCTATTTTCCTATTTCTTAAGCTTTTTCTTTTCCGACTCTTACCAAAGTAATTAAGCTTAAAAACTTTTTTTTTTACTCTACACTTTGTCTTGAAATTTAAAGAATGTTTGATTTACAGTCAAGATTTTATGTCAGAATTGAGTTTTTGTGTCAAAAATTTACGATTGAATATTTTTAATGCTTAACGAATTAGCCATTTTCCTATTTCTTAAGCTTTTTCTTTTCCGACTCTTACTGAGGTAATTAAACTTCAAACTTTTTTTTTTTTTTACATTACATTTTGATTTACAGTCTAGGCTTTATGTCAAAATTGAATTTTTTTGTGCCAGACATTTACGATTAAATATTTTAAATGCTAAGCAAATTAGCTACATCCTATTTCTTTTTCTTTTTATCTCACTCAGCATGTGAAAGATCAAGCAACAATGGACAGTTTGATGGAAAGTGTGGACACCGATGGTGACTCGGAGTGTGATTTTCAAGAGTTCATGACCTTCATCACCATGGTTACCATCTGTTGCCATGAGTTTTTCGAACACCACGAAGACGAATGAGTCGAATTAAAAAAAAAAAAACAAGTTCAGTTTTCATAGCTTAATGAGTCACAATACATTCCTTCTCTTAAAGTTTGCTTTGTTCTTTATCATATCATCATATTAGGATTGTTGTTTAGTTTGGACAGAATGTACATGCAGCTTGTACGACCGTTTGTTTTGCTAGACTCAAAACCAGTTCATAATTTATTACAAAGCATGTTTCTATTATTTTACCTAGGCATTTTTTTTTCTCCAAGACATCCCCATCATAAATCTCAACGAGTGAAACGCGGACCAGGTGTTGCGCTCTTGCCATTTCAGGTCCAGGATGATTGTGAAATGTTTTTCCTGATTAGCTTCAGACTATTAGGCTGCTATTGACTTACGTCAGATTGTTCCAGGGGCCTGAGACAAATCATATTGTGCTTTAAAAAGACCCACCAAAGCAAATTATTCCTTTGAAAATATCTAATATGATGTTTACAACCATCCATAAATGATTTGGAATTTCAAATCAATCCCATATGTTATTAAAGGCATGAAAACTCATGTTTTTCATGTATTGAATATCCAGAAAATTTACTAGCAATTTTTTTTTAATAGTACATGAATTGTGTTTTCAAATTGTAACCTAAGCTAACAGTCAATGTCAAAACATTAGGCTAAATTCATGAAACAAGGAATTTTGTGTGTTGTAAACAAGGTGTAAATCGTAACTAGATCTACTAAATCTACAAATTATTAAACTTAATGTGACATTTTAAATAAGAATGTATTATGAAAATTTACACAAATTTGTGTAACAAGGCCCTACAATGAAAGTTTCCTTACAAACTTAAAAGATGAATATGTTTCAGAAGCCAAACTGTTAGAATTATGGAATAGAAACTAGCAAAATAAAAATTGTGAACGGATGAAATTTAAGTAACGTGTGAATTTTTGAAACATTGACTGCATTAGTTTTAAAATAAAAATGTTCAATAAAATTCTATATCCTATTTTTAATGCAATATCTATCTATCTATCTATCTATCTATCTATCTAGTTTTAAAATAAAGATGTTTAATATAATCCCATAATATCTCATTAACAAAAAATAAAGTTTTCTTTACCCATGAATCCTATTGTGTTAGTTATAGTATGATACTTCATGGTTTTATGTTTTTTGGCAAAACAGAATTAATAATAAATTCTAATATATATATATTTTTAATCTCATTTAAATGCATTTGTGAAGAGGAACTGGGTCTCACTGGGTGTATAATCAATAATTACCTTTTATATAAACCAAGAAAATCATTACTTAAATGTTTGGCGTTACCTTATCCTCCAGAAAAAAAATGGACGTCCGCAGCTAGAGAATGCCTGTAAACAACTGCTTGGCATTGTCCCCTGTGACTTTCATTGATTTAGATGTCCCGCAGGTATTATCATTACCGAGCACAAACTGTCAATACAGAGGCCTTCACATCCGTGTGTTAATTAACAGATCAATGGTCGCGCAGCAAGACCCTGAAAGATGATAAATATAATATGCACACAATCTGATAAAGAATTCCTTCTTCGTCTCAAGTGTGTTTACATTAAACAGCCTGAAAATCACTTACATATTTATATGCAATACACAAGTCCAAATACACAAATACAAGTTTGTTTGAAGGACTTTTAAGTATTAACCAATCACAGACTGCCGTACTGAATGCTCCCGGTAAGTGGCAGTGTTGTGCCGTGCCAGTGCAAGTTCCCTGAGCTGAGCTGTGGAAATGAGAAATGTGTTGAGGTAGAGGGTGGACGCAATATGATAAAGTTACTGGATTTATTTGACAATGCAATAAAGCATAAATAAATAAATAAAACATGATAAAATAAGTGTCCACAGTATTTCTGGAGTGAAAGATGTGTGCCTTGGGGTGATTGCTTTGGCTGAGTTGAGCAAATGAGGCACTCAGTGTGTGTGTGTGTGTGTGTGTGTGTTTACCCAGCTGTGTGGTCTGACTATGACCAGTCTTTTAGCATCTCACAGTAGGTAATGTCCCATGAGGTCATTGGATTGGACACCAAAGAAGAATTTGGGAACTCGGCTTGCTGCGAAAAAGGAGCTCTGTGGTGGTATTCGGTCTGCTGTTTTTGGAACATAAAAGCACAAATATATGGCATTACGTTACATTATGACACTATCTATCTATCTATCTGTCTGTCTGTCTGTCTGTCTGTCTCTCTCTCTCTCTCTCTCTCTCTCCATCCATCCATCCATCCATCTATCTACCTGCGTCTGTCTGTTACATACATACCATTTGGAAATTATATCATCATGAGCTCTGGAGGTTCTCATTTGGAATGAGCAATGATTAACATACATTCATTTCCATCCAAATTTTTCATTTTCTTTCCATCATTAAGGATTCAAGGCAGCTTTGAGAACACTTGAAAGAGAATGAGGGGAATGCAGAGAGTGAGAGAGTGATGGGATTGAGTGACTGTACATTTGTTATGTTGCAAATGTGTGTGTGTCTTGAGCGAGAGATGCAGACAGAAGGCGTTTTAATGGCATCCACCATCATGGATAAACACTTCTTTGATTATATAGATGCCTCAAGATGCAACATAACTGCAAGTATCTCACCGTGAGCGCCAGCCAATCACTGATTGATTGTTTATGTCTACATGTGTGCATACCTTCTGCATCTTGCTGATTTGATATACATTATCATTTCACAACACTAACTATCACTGCTGATTATTTGACACATTCTAAAGGTGTTGATTCAGATTGTTGCTGTAAAGTTGTTCTGCTTTGCACCAAAGTTGTGTTAGCACGTCTGTATATATACAACATTATGACAACAAAATATGGAAATAAAAGTCTAGCATTTTGTCTTTATTCTCTCTGTTTTTAGACACTGTTATCCTCATGATCTGTTCCATAAATCTAAACCTGTTTAAAATCTTACAGAAAAACACTATAAATAACCAATCTTTTCCTCTTTCTTCCCCACCTCTGTCTCTTTTTGACGTTCATTGTTTAAATGGGAAGAAAAATAGAAGGGGTCTCAGAAGCGAGTGGAGATGCTTTCTTGGGGCTGCATGGATGCACATGATATGAGAAGCAAAATTAAATAAAGGCTGATTGTGTTCAGGGGATTATATCGGGGTTAGTCCTGCACGCTCGGCTGGAAACATGACAGCATAAGAATAATTAGCTCACCTGCAAATATTCCTAACTCACTTACACTGGCTGACTTCAGTGACCACCCTGATGGAAGGAGGGGAGTGTGTGTGTGTGCATATATATGTCTGTAAGCATGTAAGAAAGAAAAAAGGTAACCCCAGGAGCTCAAAGACCCCAGCAGTGAGAACAGATGTCCTACCGTAACCTATAGCAGCCTGTGAGTGACCTCCATGAGAGCAGGCCGTCTTGCATTAGCACCTGCCCTTGCTCACGGGGAGGCAGAAAGGAAGTAATTTTAATTGGAGTATTATTTACGGGCTAGTGATTCATTAGGCGTTTAACCTTATTGTATATTATGTTCTTATT
>NW_015629570.1:304464-308663 GCF_001515625.1 Sinocyclocheilus rhinocerous
AGGGCCAATACTCCAAAACGTCACAACAAATTTCTCTTCATATCCAGTGTGTGCTTGAGCAGACCCACAGGACAGACGGAAATGGGAAGCTCTTGTGCCGAAATGATGTTTTCTGCATTCCACGAGTGGCTCTTCTCCGAATTCATTATGCTTTTCCGTTTCTGATATAACCGTGCTGTCTCGGAGCGGAATATTTGTTTACAGCTTGCTCGACAAACAAGTGCGCTGTTCTTTTGGACACTGAGTCTGGTTATCCCCACAGTGTAGATGTGATTATCTCTAAAGCAGACGAGCCAGGATTTCAGCGGCGAGTTTGACTTTGGAATGAAAGGTCGGTCGTATAATGCTGTGATTTCAACCAGAACTGTCTTAGTAAACCTAGTGTTTGCAGGTTTTATCCTAAAAAGAGCATTTTCTGTCCTTGCGAGACTTTAGTTATTTGTCAGTGCATTCATATAAACAAATCGGAGCTGTTTTTAACAAAGTTTGCTCTTATTCTGTATTCTTTACAGCATTTCAGGTTTGCTCCCTAGCTCTAAATTATTTTAAAAACAATGGCACAATACAACATTTAATTTAAAGGAATAGTTCACCCAGAAATGAAAATTTGCTGAAAATGTACTCACCCTCAAGCCATCCAAGCTGTAGATGAGTTTGATTCTTCATGGGAACAGATTTGAAGAAATGTAGCATTACATCACTTGCTCACCAATGGATCCCAAACAGTTGATAAAAACATCACAATAATCCACAAGTAATGTAGTGTAAGTAATCCATTTCCTGAATGTTTGTATTAAACAAATCCTTTATCGAGATGTTTTTAACTTCAAACCGTTGCTTCCGGCTAAAAAAAAAAGAGTCCTCTATAACGTTGCTTTCTTCAATTGAAAATGTTGAGAAATATGCACAGATCAATCACTGTTTACAAGCCAAAACAGTCCAAAACAAATATGTGACCCTGGACAACAAAACCAGTCTTAAGGGTCAATATTTTGAAATTGAGATTTATACATCATCTGAAAGCTGAATAAATAAGCTTTCCATTGATGTATGGTTTGTTAGGATAGGACATTTGGCCGAGATACAACTATTTGAAAATCTAGAATGTGAGGGTGCAAAAAAAAAAAATCAAAATATTGAGAAAATCGCCTTTAAAGTTGTCCAAATGAAGTTCTTAGCTATGCATATTGCTAATCAAAAATTAAGTTTTGATATATTTACGGTAGAAATTTTACAAAATATCTTCATGGAAGATAATATCCTTAATATCCTTAATAATATACTTAATATCCTAATGATTTTTGGCATAAAAGAAAAATCGATACGTTTGACCCATACAATGTTTTTTTGGCTATTGCTAAAAATATACCCAATATATACTTTTGACTCTCTAAGACTGCTTTTGTGGTCAAGGGTCACATATGTTGATGGATTTTGATGTGAGAGGACAACAGGGGATAGACTTTTTTTTACTGGAGGAAGCAGTATTATTGATTGCCACAAGTAAAGGTTAAAACATCTTGATGGATTTGCTTAGTTGATGGACTGTTGAGTCATGTTGTGGATTATTGTGATGTTTTTATCAGCTGTTTGGACTCTCATTCTGACGGCACCCATTGACTGCAGAGGATCCATTGGAGAGCAAGTGATGTAATGCTAAATTTCTCCAAATCTGTTCTGATGAAGTAACAAACATCTTGGATGGCCTCCGGGTGATGTATACATTTTCAGCAAATTTGAATTTTTAGATGAATTATTTCTTTAAATGTGAAAGTAGGTGTTATTACATGTCCAAATTCATATTTTTTTCCAACGGAGTCACATTAACAAGTCACACATTCCGTCCGTTCGCAAACACACATGCCCACACAACCATATAAAAGCATCTGTGACCCCTTGTTCAATTTTAGCCTTACGAGTGCCGTATCAGAATAGCTTCCTTATCGTTTTCATTACGGAGTTCAGAGCACCTTGGAAGGAGATTGATGACAGGTTTATAAATGGTTTCCTCAAAAGTTTTGACGTTTATTTATAACAGGAGTTTCTCTGTTGTGCCGTTCTGCTGCTCGGCTTTATTGTTCTTGTGTAAGTCAGATTGGTCGAGGTCAGAAACGCCTGTAGCAATAACACAGTCCCTGGAGTCAGACCGTACCGTGACCTAATTTAAAATAGTTTGCGATTTATCCGTGAGCCAAAGTAAAGTCTATGAGTTTTAAGTATAACCTGTTCATCATATCTGTATTCATCACAATTAAAATAATGATATTTATATGCAAAAACTGTTATATATACATACATATATAATTATTTAAAATAATAATATTTTTTTTAAATCCAAAAATAATAAAATTAAATGAATATTTTAAATATGCACATTTACCGTACAGTACAGTGGGATTCAAAAGATATACAAAACTGTCAATTATTTTTTTTTATGTTCTGAAAGATGTCTCTTATACTCATCAAGCTGAAAAACAATTTATATATATATATATATATATATATATACACACACATATATATAAAACACAATTTAAAATAACTGTTTTCTATTTGAATATTATAAAATGTAATTTATTCCTGTGATGCAAGGCTGAATTTTCAGCAGCCATTACTCCAGTGTCACATGATCACATGATCCTTCAGAAAACATGCTAATATGCTGATTTAGTGCACAATTATTATCAATTATAAAATTATTGGAGCTCAGTTATTGATAATAGTCCTTATTATTCATATTTTGTGGAAATTGTGATACATTTTTTTCAGGATTCTTTGATTAACAGAACGTTCAAAAAGCATTTATTTGAAATATAAATATTTTGTAACATAAATGTCTTTACTGTCTTTATTGTCACTTTTGACCAATTTAATGTGTCCTTGGTGAATGAAAGCATTAATTAAAAGTATTCATTTTTTCTTTGTTTTCATCTTAGTTACCTCAGACTTTTGAACGGTAGTTTCTGGAAAAGTATTAAGCAGCAAATACAGTTTTCAACTGAGAATAATAAGAAAAGTTTCTGGAGCATCAAATTAGCATTTTCCTTTAACCTGTAATAATATTTTACAATATTACCGTTTTTACTGTATTTTTTTAACAAATTAGTGAGCATAAGAGACTTCTTTAAAAAAAAAAAGCATATTTTTTATAACTTTTGACTGTTAGCCAAAAAAAAAAAAAAATTTACATATATGGAATAGAGTATTTTCACATTTCAAAAAGATATCCAGTTCTAACAGGCCATAGTCAATTTTTACCCCTAGTGTTTCTCATTTCCCCTTGTGGAAGGCATTTTTTACACGTCGGAATTAAGTTTTAACAAGTCGAATTCACACATTCCTCTTTCCACCATGAAGTGTAATTCACAAACTAATGAAAAATTATTATCTAATGAATAATGACAAGTTCAAAAATGGTCACAGATTGTTTGTATATTGGTTTGGGGGTTGTAATCCTCACAGTACTGAAGTGGGTCTGTGTGAGATCTCTCAGCTCCTTCCGTCCACAAGATAAACATCTCAACAGCGCCGTGTCCATTTACAAGACTCTCTAGGGTGACTGTGGGATGCCACAGAATAGAACGCACACCTACACACACACACACACAAAAAAAAAAAAAATTTACATATATGGAATAGAGTATTTTCACATTTCAAAAAGATATCCAGTTCTAACAGGCCATAGTCAATTTTTACCCCTAGTGTTTCTCATTTCCCCTTGTGGAAGGCATTTTTTACACGTCGGAATTAAGTTTTAACAAGTCGAATTCACACATTCCTCTTTCCACCATGAAGTGTAATTCACAAACTAATGAAAAATTATTATCTAATGAATAATGACAAGTTCAAAAATGGTCACAGATTGTTTGTATATTGGTTTGGGGGTTGTAATCCTCACAGTACTGAAGTGGGTCTGTGTGAGATCTCTCAGCTCCTTCCGTCCACAAGATAAACATCTCAACAGCGCCGTGTCCATTTACAAGACTCTCTAGGGTGACTGTGGGATGCCACAGAATAGAACGCACACCTACACACACACACACACACTCACTCACTCACACACACACACACACA
Source organism: Sinocyclocheilus rhinocerous (assembly GCF_001515625.1). NCBI lineage: Eukaryota > Metazoa > Chordata > Actinopteri > Cypriniformes > Cyprinidae > Sinocyclocheilus > Sinocyclocheilus rhinocerous. The sequence continues at coordinate 308,539 of NW_015629570.1, forward strand.
CACACACACTCACTCACTCACTCACTCACTCACTCACTCACTCACTCACTCACTCACTCACTCACTCACACACACACACACACTCTGTCACACACACACACTCACTCACTCACTCACTCACTCAC
>NW_015629570.1:312248-319691 GCF_001515625.1 Sinocyclocheilus rhinocerous
GCACACACACACACACACACACACACACACACACACACAGAGAGTGGGGACAATCAGATGCGTGGCTAGATGGAGTCAAGGTTGCATTCTCCTCGGGGACCTTGTTTCTTAGGAAAGATTGTTCATTTTGTCATCTTTCCACTCTCTTTTTCTTTTCTTTCTGCTATCTTTTTGAGCAGAGGAGCCCTTAAATGTATTAAAGCCCATCAAAGAGTCTCTCAGACAAAATAAGAAAGGCACAGTCGCAAAAGGACACACGAGCCTTTGGCTTTGAAGAAGAGAGCAGGGACGCGGTCGATGCTGACCAAATTTGATCCCAGTAGTTACCCACAATCCTCGGCTTAGGAAGAGGGGTTTACGGGTTGGCAGAGTTGGAGAGTTGTGGCATCTGCCAATGTAGATACAGAGCAATGCTGACAGGAGACACGTGTCAGGGAATATATGCACTGTTGCAGGCTGTCCTCAGTGCTCAGGTTTTCCCTTTGAGATTATATATGTGACCCTGGAGCACAAAACCAGTCTTAAGTCGCTGGGGTATATTTGTAGCAATAGCCAAAAATACATTGTATGGGTCAAATAGGAGGAAAAAAATCAAGAACTTAGTAAAATCAAAATCTGCATCATTTCTGTTTTTTTTTTTTCATCGGAGATATAGCTGATAAATGATGAGGTCCTCAGTAACATTTAATCTAAGTCTCCTGAGCTCAAAACATGCAGATTTAGTCACATAATGTTGCATACTTTAAAGTGACTAACTCCCAATTTTTTTATCCAAAGAGGGAATAAAAAATAGAGAATATGAAATGAGAAAATGACAAAAAAAAAAAAAAGGAGTCTATGTCCTTACAGAGACATCAAATTCAGATATCAAGGGTTATAAAACCTTTTCAGATCAAAGCGAAGCCTCTTTATCTCTGTCTCTGTACTTAAGAGTGAAAAATATAATGCATATAATATAATGTCTTTTCTTATTTCATAGCTAAGAGTCTGAAATGCAGATTAAATGCTCTATTGGAATCTCATTACCGGCTTCATTTTCAAATGAGCTTTGAGAATTTTAAAGAGTGAATAATCAGACCTAATATAATGTAAATTCATTTATTAAAGAAGTTTACACAAATGTTGACCCTGAGCTGATATGCACTATAAATATCAGGAGGTTGTAGGAACAGATCAAAGGAAGCCCTGCAGACTTCTTTCCAAGGCTTTCTCCAAACCTTTAAAAATTCAGCAACATGTACTTCACGAAGTCTCACTTTGATACAGATCTAGCGCTAAACGCCTGTGCTAAGTCTCTTATTCTTAATAAAGCACCTCAAACAAAGTACCAGGAGATACAGCTTCCGTTTAAAAGAGCCTTGCCTTAATTAAATCTTAAATCGAGTCTTTGTTCTAATCTTATTTTTTTCATGTTAGCTTTGAAAGATACATTAGATGATTCTGTTTTTCCCATAAACAGAAATAGCTGCTTCTTTGTTGCATATTCATCCGCTGATGCATTGTTTGTTGCAATCCCTTGTGTTCCTGTGTTTGTTGTTGTATGTAATCAATGTTTATCAGAAAAGTCCTTAGAGATATTCTGTCACATCCATAATTAATTAATATATGGCGGTCTTTAGAGGAAACAAACTATCCCTACTGCTTGGGAGAAGGAGACAGAACTGCTCTATTCATTAAAAACCAAAAAGAGGCCACATTCTAGACTTTTCTAGCATTTCATCCAAAGCTCATGTTTAATGATGTCAAGTTTTTTACACTGTAATTTTATTTTATACAGTAGCCTTCAACTCTTTACAACCAAACAGGCTGTTTGACTCCATGTTTAATGATGTCAACGTTTTTTACACTGTAATTTTATTTTATACAGTAGCCTTCAACTCTTTACAACCAAACAGGCTGTTTGACTACTGTAGCTTTAATACATCTATATATAAATGACCTCTGTTATGACAGGTTCGCTTTAAAGCAGCACTTGCAACTGCTTAGCAATGCACTAAAAACACTCAGAACAACTTTTCAATGCATACAGTAGCAATGGCCTGACAGCCACCCACAACATCCTAGGAACCGCATAAAAAAGGTGTTGACAGTCACAAAGAACCCATTAGAAACTCACAGCAACCCCCTGGCAACCTCCCACAGCATGCCGGAACTGCATAGCAATGTCCTAAAAACATTCAGGAAACGCTAACTACACAGCAACACCCTGACAACCACCCACAACATTTTAAAAGCTGCACTACAATGCACAAAAAATTATATATAAATATATATATAATTTTATTTATTTATTTTTTAACACATTAACAACTGCATAGCAACACTCTGACATCCGCTCAGAAAACCATTTAGCAAAGACCTTAGAACAGGCTCAAAACTGCATAGCAACACCCTGGCAACTATCCACCACACTCTAGGAACCACATAGCAAAGCTTTAAAATTATTCAGAGCCCATTATCCACTGCTTAGCAATGCCCTGGCAACCACCCACAACACCACATTAGCAAAGATATGACACCTACAACAAACTGCACAACTGCATAGCAACGCCCTGGCAACCACCCACAACACACTAGGAACCACTTAGCAATGTACTAAAAACCAACCAAAAAAAATTAAATAAATGGAAGCCAATCACATAATTTTAGAAATGTCATAGCAATGTGCTAAAAACTATTCAGGACACATTAACAACTGCATAGCAACGCCCTGGCAACCACCCACAACACCACATTAGCAAAGATGTGACACCTAGAAAGACCTTAGAACAGGCTCAATACTGCATAGCAACACCCTGGCAACTATCCACCACACTCTCGGAACTACATAGCAAAGCTTTAAAATTATTCAGAGTCCATTATCCACTGCTTAGCAATGCCCTGGCAACCACCCACAACACCACATTAGCAAAGATATGACACCTACAACAAACTGCACAACTGCATAGCAACGCCCTGGCAACCACCCACAACACACTAGGAACCACTTAGCAATGTACTAAAAACCAACCAAAAAAAATTAAATAAATGGAAGCCAATCACATAATTTTAGAAATGTCATAGCAATGTGCTAAAAACTATTCAGGACACATTAACAACTGCATAGCAACGCCCTGGCAACCACCCACAACACCACATTAGCAAAGATGTGACACCTAGAACAGACTGCACAACTGCATAGCAACGCCCTGGCAACCACCCACAACAGACATAGCAATGCACAAAAAAAAACACACACACACCCTGGAAATCAATCACTACATTTTAGAAAACAGGACACATTAACAACTGCATAGCAACGCCCTGGCAACCACCCACAACACCACATTAGCAAAGATGTGACACCTAGAACAGACTGCACAACTGCATAGCAACGCCCTGGCAACCACCCACAACACCACATTAGCAAAGATGTGACACCTAGAACAGACTGCACAACTGCATAGCAACGCCCTGGCAACCACCCACAACACCACATTAGCAAAGATGTGACACCTAGAACAGACTGCACAACTGCATAGCAACGCCCTGGCAACCACCCACAACACCACATTAGCAAAGATGTGACACCTAGAACAGACTGCACAACTGCATAGCAACGCCCTGGCAACCACCCACAACAGACATAGCAATGCACTAAAAAAAAAAACACACCCTGGAAATCAATCACTACATTTTAGAAAACAGGACACATTAACAACTGAATAACAACGCAAAGACTAATCAAAACTCAATAGCAACACCCTAGAAACCACTCCCTTGTGGAACAGGTTAGCAACCTGCTAAAAATATTCTGAACACATTAACAACTGCATAGCAACCACCCACAACACTTTAAGATCTGCATTCAAATATTCAGAACACAACAGCAACTCCATAGCAACAGCCAAGCAACCGCCCACAACAATTTAATAACTGCACAGCAAAGCATAGCAAATGTTCAGAACACATCAGTATCTGCATAGCAACACCCTGGCAACCACCATAACACTTTAGGAACAGTATAACATTCTGAACACATTAGCAACTGCATAGCAACAACCTGGCAGCAGCTCACAAAATATAGGGAAGCACATAGCAATGTGCTAAAAAAACACTGAAAATACAAACATCCAGCTCCAAATATTTTATATTTATTAAAATATTTATTTATATTGGAAATATTTGTATGTATGCATAAAAAGTGTCTGTGGCAGCACATCAAAATCTTTTATTTCAAAAGAGCAAAATACCTATTATGTCCTCTTACATCATCACAATGTTGCATTATTCTCTTTGTAATGCACACTACTAGCTTCGCCTAAGTTGCTCTGCTCTAAACACAAGCCCTCTCGGTCTGCAGCACCATGACGCCATCTTGGATATTATGGGTTATCAATCTCCATCCACGAGTAATGTCTCAGATTAATGACCTCACTATCCTGCTGTCCCTCTCTGATTACCTCACCACGGCCACCCATAACAGAGCCATTTGGACGTGCGGGAATTGGAGCCCTGGCCCATCATGCCTTCAATAATGATGAAACCAAACAATAGTATGAGATATAAAATGAGAGATGGGGGAGAAAATGAGAAACTGGAAGCCTCACGAGGGGCCGGTGATGTAATTCTGTCCCGATGAGAGCTGATTCAAGCCGCAGATTCGCTTAAACACTCGCAAAATAAAAGATGAACTAAACACGCTGAGCTTGTTTAGTGAAGAGCTTAATTACCGTTATGTTTCAGTTCTGGATGACTCTGCAGCTGTTTGAACTCATTTCGATGACTTTGTAAGATCTTTTTTTACTGGAAAACAAGATATCGTCTACTGAAAAAAAAAAACTGTTGTGGAAACAATTTTCCCTCAGAAATTGCTAGTAAATTTAACAAACAGTTAAACAGAAAAGGCAAGTAACACATTGAATTCAAAATTAAATTTTGAAATAGAAAGACTGAAATACTATTTTCTTGATTTTTTTATAATTAATTACAATGTTATTGCAATGTAATTAATACATGCATTTTTGCAGTATAACTTGACATGGCATCTTAAAAAACATGCATGTGTACATAAAAATTATGCGAATGGATGCAAACACACGTCCTGTATGGGTTGGCGAAGCAAGGCGCCTTCAAATTTACTTCAGACTTAAATTGCTATGATGTAGCAAAATACCTTGCACTAGAATTGTATAGATCAGAAACATAATTAATTGCGTTCATTTTCATCACATTATTTTCGTAATAATTCATCGAAATGTTACACTGACAGCCGTAACAGAAATGTTTCTGAAATCCAACATGACATGAATTAATTTAGCAAGCCTGTGGGATTCTGAACCCCGAAGGCCGGCAAAATTTCCATTACAATATGATGCAATCGCTTGGATCCAAAAGCTTGGATTTCCTCATCATTCTAAACCACTATAAACTCAAAGGCTGAAAAGCATGTTAAAGACACAATTGCTTTCAATCTCCTCCAGACCTTTCTGAATGGAAGTGCACATTTTGATTCCTGCGCGACTATTACAAACAACTGCCGCTCCCAATGTCTCACTATCTTGGATATTACAAACATGCGGCAAACAAGATATGCTGGCATCAGTAAAACACACTAAAACGTCACCATTTCGCATTGTTAACGAAAGTTTTTTAAAATGTGTGTCTGTGTATCTTCAGATTGGATCTCCAAGTAAATTCCACCGTGAGAACAGAGAGTGTTTCACGCTCCCCTATTTCCCTCCTGCTGAGCATGCGGCTTTGAGGAGAGAATTAACTGTGATAGTTGCTAAAGCCCGTCTTCGTCAAAATTCACGTTTTGATCTTGAGTGTTATTGGCTGGTGTGTCATGCAATGACGACTACTGACGTAATTCTGCAACAATCACATATTCAGGGGCTCTAAAATGTATACAATCACACTTAAAATGTATGAATGTCACTGCATTCTACATCTGTGGGATTGAATTTGAGTAGCCTATATCGAGTAGTCATTCATGAATGTCTCTAAAACCCATGCTGAGAGAACTATTAGGTCTGAAATAGCACTCAGTAGGATAATAATGGCTAATAATGTTGTCTGTCCTAGTTCCAGAAGTTTACCTGAATGATGGACGTGGAGGCCATTTATTGTCCCATAAATCCACTCAGCAGGAGCAATTTCGACGGTTTCTAACGACTGGAGGCGTACGTTTCCTGCTGTCACCTGGATGTCTGCATTTACGTTTTAGTGGAGCAAGTACTACTAATTTTGGCAGCATAGTGAGGAGATTGTCACACTTGCTCGTAAGGAGGATGTTCAAAGTGTTCTGTAGCTTTTTAAAGTCCATATTCATAGCGTCATGCTAGGTGTTTATTCGCTAATGATATTTTATCGGAACAATTAGCTTCACCACAGTGCACCTGAACTGATACCAATGTGAAAACGTCACAAAATTCGTACAAGATATTGCAATTGGATGAAAAAAAAAGTATGACCTTAACATAACTGTAAATTCCATTTAACCATTCTATCTGCCACTTATCACACAACCGTAATTGATACAAAATATAATGAAAGACGTAATGAAAATATCTCAACAAATTGCTTTTGTCCCTTATTCCATATTTTATACACTCAAACATCAAAGCAATTTTGGTGGTTCACAGCTATAGCAATGTTTGCCTTGTGAGACTTGACTGACAATTTCTTACAAAAATATGTGATAATTGACTGCTTGGCAGACTCAACAAGTTTATATAGTTAGCATTCCTGGTCTATGAAAAGAGTGACAAATAAAGAGACTGATGACTCAACTTCTCACCATATCACTTAATAATGCTGCAAATCAGTATCAGGTGCACTGTCAAACTCTGTCTCTCCAAGTCAGACCCCTATGAGGTTTTTTTAGTTCACTAAAATCTCACAGTATACTTCTTTTTGTTGATTATGTGAAATAAGCAACCTGGTCTCATGGCAAAAACGTACCCGGGGGCACATTTTCGCGAGAAGCGAAATACGTACCAATAAGTACATATCACTGCAGTTTCCAAAAGAAATTAACACTAGAGGCAGTAAAACTCTGACACCTTTTATTCCTTTTCACACACATTTACAGAGTTTCGATTAATAAAGCGTAATTTTCGCACAATTACTTGAAGAGTATTATGTTGTGACTTCAAAACATGTTTAATATGCTGGGAGATTTGAAAACTGATGCTTTTGAACGTTAGCACCACACATATCCAGCTTCATATCAATGTGTTTTCAGTGACGGTAGATTTGTTCGGTAGCTCACGGAGTACGGAGATGTACTTGAGAGGCGAGGACCTCCGGTTCGAATCCCGTGTAACTACGGTTCGACAAAACAGTTCAAATCTGCATACAAGTAAGTTCAAATGACACGGTTGCATCAACAAATGCGTTTTTATATCAGTTTTGCATTTGTTAACACTATCGGGTAGGTTTAGGGTTGGGTTTGGTGTA
>NW_015629570.1:320103-350703 GCF_001515625.1 Sinocyclocheilus rhinocerous
CGTCACGTGATAAAGGTTCGTTGACGACGATATTTAGTCATAATTTTCGTTGACGAAAGCAACACTATTCATATCAATGGGTTTTCATAGATGATAGGTTTGTTCGGTAGCTTACGGAGTACGGAGGCGTACTTGAGAGGTGAGGAGCTCCGGTTCGAATCCCGTGTAACTACGGTTCAACAAAACAGTTCAAATCTGCATATAAGGAAGTTAAAATGGCACGGTTGCATCAAAAAATTTGTTTTTATATCAGTTTTGCATTTGTTAACACTATCAGGTAGGTTTAGGGTTGGATTTGGTGTAGGGCATATTTCCAACATGATAGAGCATTAACTTTTTCACGGTGTTTTCCTAACCGCGCGCCGTGACAGTTTTAGCGACAGTCCCCGGATATTTTGAATTCTGAATCGCCGCAATACGTACCTGAAGAAACGTAATAAAAACACAGCAATACGTACCTATATCAACGTAATAAAAACGTGCCAGGGTTCACGTATTGAACCCGTGATTTAGCGCCACTCAGTGGACATTTCTCTTTGAAACTGCGGCGAAACGTGCAGTAAGGTACGTAAAAACGGTGTTGCAGAAAAGTACCCAGAGGTACGTATTTTTATGAGACTGGGTTGGAAATAAGACCAGCATCTTGAATGAAGGACACTCACTCTTTCATATTCCTGCAATCTGTGGGCTCTCTGGGCTCATCAAGACAGCTCGCAACTGTATAATCATCAGCTAAACATTGAATAAAGCTAGCTAGCTTGGTTTAAACTGTCTAAATCGTCACTTTTGTGTCCAAAGATGTCAAAAAGGGACTAAAGTTCTAAGGTACATTTAAAAATAGTGGCAATAAAGGCTTCTCAAGAAACAGAACAAGTAAACAGATATTGATTTTGTATTGCAAAAGTTGCTATCAGCTAGCAATTTCTCCACCAATTTTTAATAATAACAAAATTATGCTAGTTGGTCTGTACGAACGTAAAATGCTCCACCAACACAAGTAACTGCTGATTTAGGCTTAAAACATACTAAAATGCAGGTGCAAATGTTTGGGAAAGCTAAAACCCAATGTATACTTCGGTTTTTATGCGTTTGACAGCATATACATAGAGTGCATGTGACATAAATATAATCATAAACAGAATATTTGTGTGTTGTGCACGTGCAGCCAGATTTCTGGAACAATTTTTAGAGTAACAAACTACTAGAGATGGCAACAACAATAGATGTTAACAATCGTTGCATTGACAAACTTTGTAAAGTAGTTAAGAGACACAAACTACTAGTAGGGGCATTCGTGGCCTAATGGTTAGAAAGTCGGGACGTCTAACCAGAAGGTTGTGGGTTTGAGTCTCGGTACCGGCAGGAGTGAATGACCAGCGCTCTCTTACACCTAATTGTTTTCCATGGTCACTGTTTACGTTAACATGGTGTTCCTGTTTTTGTGAGCTTAACATTGATCTAGCATTCAGTCTGGATCAATTTTAGTATGTAACAGCAAGTTTTACCATCTAATCTATTTCTTCTAAATAAAATCAAGTCCCACCCTACATTTTTCTTATTGAAATCCAGTTTAACATGGAAGTACATGATATTGGCAATTTACAATGACTTTAAATGGGCGGCTTGCTACATGCTTTAATTATTAACAATAACCGAACAACCTGAGAATATGGGCAAGGTTGGCAGCTTCATACGTTTATGCATCAAAATGTGTGTTCTTTGTACTCGTGCAGACACTACGCAGGTTTCTCGCACTGTTCTAGCAGGTCACCGCATTGCTCAGTTAATTAATCAGTTTATCGGTGCCCGCTAAAAAAATTTTCTATCACGTTCACAGCTCATTGTGAGGTCCAAGGACAACACACATGCATACAAATCCGTGGAACCTCAAAGCTGGAGTTTTCTTTCTGATACTCCTCCATTATGGCTCGGCATTATCACCTTGAATCAGCAGTAAATACTTTTCTACTGAGATATGCACTTTAATTATGTTTTGAAAGGCCTTTTTACTCTTATTGTGTGACACCTACGCTACATTTTACTGAACTGCTCCAAAAGCAGAGGAATATTTTAAATACTCAGCTTGTTAGAATGACAGTGATTTGCTTGGTGGGGAATTTATCTTTCTTCCAAATCAGCAGGCCTGGATGAGCCGTACTAGTTATGTAAAAGGAAGTTGTGAATATAATGACCGAAGAACAACTTGTCTCTTAGACTGGATGACAATCAGACATTTCGGTCTCTTCATCAAGTGGGACGGAGTGTACAAATGATAGACGGAGAAAAGGGGTGTGAATCATTCCATTTAATATGTGACCCCTGCTTCAATAATTTCCAACCGTGTTGAAATCATTCATCATTTTGTCCCCTTTAGAAAACAGAATCAAATTCCACCCTTGAGTGAACTCTACAGAGCCCAGGCTGCTTTGCATTTTATGATCCTCGGTCTCATGCTAACACAGGTGGAAGGCACATATTTCAACCTGAGAGCCCGAGACATGAGAAGAGACATGGAGGTGAATGAGCTCTGAATTAAATGGATTTTTAAGAGGATCCAATATTACAATTGAAATTAAATCTTTAAAATAAATTCTTTCATATGGTTTTGATTCAATTAAAAAAGATTTTTATATTTTATACTAGACAAAATGTCACCACTATGATCCTGCAATGAGTCGTTTAGACTATGTATGATCTGTACTGTGACAAAGGGTTGGGTTTGGATTAACTTTTCTCACATTCTGAGAAAACGGTGTGTGAAAATAGATATAAAATCAATGACAATTAAAAAAAAAAGTTCCAGTGTAGAGTAATTATTTCATTTAAAAGTTTCCTTTATTAAAGTTTGGGGTCGTTAGGCTTTTTAAAATGTTTTTAAATGTTGAAAGAAGTCTCTTATGCTCATCAAGGCTGTATTTATTTGATTAAAAAATACAGTAAAAACAGCGATATTGTAAAATATTATTGCAATTTAAAATAACTTCTTACTATTTGAATATATTTTAAAATGGGATTTATTCCTGTGATGCAAAGCTGCATTTTCAGCATCATTACTCCAGTCTTCAGTGTCACATGATCCTTCAGAAATCATTCTAATACGCTGATTTGCTGCTCAGGAAACATTTCCTATTAATATGAATGTCGAAAACAGTTGTGCTGCTTGAGATGAGGTTTTTGTGGAAACTGTAAGATATTTCAGGATTATTTGATAAACATAAATTTCAAAAGAACAGCATTTATTTGAAATGCAAATCTTTTGCAACATTATAAATGCCTTAATGGTTTCTTTTGATAAATGAATACATCCTTGCTGAATAAAAGTACAAAAAAAACCCTAAAAACATAACATATAACATATATAAATGTATAAAATAACATCATAACATGATTAATAATAATATTAATTATTATCATTATTTCTATTATTGTTATTAGTTTTATTATGCATTATGACTATATCATATATATTTAAGTAAATTGTAACCAGAGGTTGAGCTTTTTTTTATTTTGTTTTTAAAAGCACTTTTTTTGGTGCATTTCATCTCAAATGATCTAATCACTAGTTTTTAGTAATTAAAATGTTTGCTTCTATGCTTCTGAAGAAAAAAAAAGGAGCATTGATTAAAACCCAAACCTAATCTTCTTTCTGCAGTAACAAATATGGCCAGGACTGACCATTCCTGCTGCACTTTTCATTGGCAGAACTAATTGCATTAAATCAAGGCCACGACCAAAAACCTTTTAGCAGTCTGCATTGAGCCTCCATACAGCATCCACCCATTACTCTCATGTCCAGCTGCACCAAAACGAAACAGCAGGCGTATTTAATATTTACAGGGCACGATGAACCTTTAATGGGCTTGAACAACTCTAAACGCACAGATGAGGCCTGCTGCAATATTAATGCTGCTCGGAATGAAAACACACAGCGTGATACCACACTCATTTGTTGAGTGAGATGGGAAGAGCATGACCGTTTAGAGCAAACATGGTCTCTGTGAATACCACAGATGAAAGCATAACCCATAAGTAATAAGACACACAAGACTTGTATTTCCATTGTGACGACAGACAACATGGGATTGGATCTGTAATGGTCCTCAATGAATCAAATATATTGAGGAAGATAAGTAAAGTGGTGTCTTTTTACCATTTTTCATTTGTAGGAATCAATAAATTGCTTTGATGTTATTGGTGATAAACTCTCCCGTATGAAAGAAAAATGACAAATGAGTTTACTCAATATAATATTTCCCAGACCACAGTAATGAGACTACTGGAGACTTTTATTAAAAACTTCTCTGATTTTATTCTGAGGTAAAGGACTCTTAACATCGCAGTTTTAGAGATCTCAATGTCTCAAACTAAGCTCAGATTTGCTAAAACAAGAAATAAAAACCACAAATGAGACCTCTTTACTATTTCAATTGTTTCTCCTAGAGAACAAACAAAAATAATTATTTGTTCTCTCCAAATATATTGGAGAAGTTTCCTGCTTCTCATGTTTTTCCTGAGAAAAAAAGCCTAATTTCATATGCGCGTCTCTGAGATTTCATAAGAGATCTCTACAGTGTCTCAAACGGTGCTAAGATTTGGTAAACAACAGGAAATAAAAATAACAAACTAACAAAATAATCTTTATAATATCTCAATAGTTTATTCCAAGACAGGAATGAGATTATATGGAGAACAAACAAAAAATTTACCTCAGAATTTTCTCCTGAAATCTCATGTTTCTCCTCTCCAGCCTCTAGAAAAGTAAAATCACAAATGAGATTTATTTAATGACTCAAAATAACAATGCAATGATAATAAATGTCAGTTCTGTTCATAGCAAGTCTTCTGCATCTCAACGTTCTTCTGAGATAAAAGACCTGAATAATCTCATGCGTCTCTATGTTTTTAGATCTCAGCAATGTCTCAAATTGTGCTCAGTTTTGCTAAACAATAGGACATGAATGTAATAAATGAGATCTCTTTAATATTTCCGTTACTTCTCCTTGACAACAAATTAATTGGGCTGCTTCTTATATTTTTATCCTGGAACTGAGGTTTCAGAAGAGATTTCAACAATGTCTCAAACTGTTTCCCTCAAAATAGGAAATGACAAATAGTAATTTCAGTAATTTCTCAATTGTTTATCCCAAGCAGAAATGATATGAAATGGAGAGCAAAACAAAAATTTTTCGTCAATCTCCTGCTTCTCAGTTTTTCCCTTGAATAAAATCAGAGTAATCTCACTTCTCCTCTGTAGTTTTAGAAATTAACTCATTTCTCAAACTGCTCTCAGATCTGCCAGCCCCTAAAAAAGAATAATCATAGATTAGATCTCTTTAATAGCTTCATTGTTTCAAACAAGTCACAAATGAGATTAAACGGAGAGCAAATTGAGGTTCTGTTTAAAGTGCCCCTGCCTTTTCGAATATTACCTTTCATGCAGTGTGTCATGTAGCTGTATATTCTGTTACGGCTCTACGTCACGATTAAGTAACACATTTGCATAATGTCCGCCCACGTTCTACGTTGCCAACTTGCCCGCCCACAAACAGTCAAATTTCCGTGTGGTTAACATCATGTCGAGAAGAAGCTGTATCCTATAAATTTGTTTTATCACGTTATAATTACCACAAACTTGTTAACACTTGACACCTACCACTAAGAAAGTCCTGCTCCAGTCGTGCTTGCGAATCAGTCTCTTGTCGATCAGCCAGTTCAACTGTTTCATCAGCAGACTCCGGCTCGAATTGGTAAGGTACAATCGATACCATCCTTTCTATGTATTGACAAGTCTCCAGGGCTGTCATTCCGTCATGGCAATGGGCGTTTCGTTTCCGACACGCGCTGTACGCGGTAGACCAATCCAGAGCCAAACTCTCAACGGCTCTGGACCAATCACAAAGGACTGCGCCCTCTGGCCAATCACAGCAGTGAGGGCTCACGGAAAGGAGGGGTTTAGAGGGACTAGTTCTTTGAACTGCTTCGCACGAGTCGTTTTCGAATCATTTAGAAATGAGGTAAAATTAAATCTATTTTTTTGAGAAAACGAACGTGTTTTTTGACCTTGCATGCATGTAAACCTGTTTTAGGAGACTCATAAAACAATATTAGCAACCTTAAAAATGGCATAATAGGGGCACTTTAAATTTCCTGAGAAACAATCCTAGCAATGTCATCTCCTATAAAATCGAAATAATATCTCAAAATAGATTCAGATTTCAAATCCCTTGATCGAATGCGTCAACTTTTATTATTCTAATTCATAAGTTAATTTAGATGAAAAAATATAAATTAAATGAATAAATATAACATTTGGCACAAGGTAGTTCTTTTGAGGACATTTTCAGATATTACAACCCTACATTGATCCAGTGTATTTATATAAAGCTGCTACCAATCCCCCTTGACCGAAAACATTTGTCCCTGGAGTTCATTCTGCCAAATAAGTTCTCAGTGACTAATCTGTGGATTCAGGCACTTTCCAAACCTATCTGAGAATGTGTGAAATGAACTTGTTTTGTGCGATGGCTCACAATCATAATCAACCCTCAGTCAGAAGTCTAATGCCACAGCCGCTAAAATCAGACTGTTAAAGTGCCCTTTCTTCTTGAAATCAATGCATTAATTGATTATCGTCCACGAGCAAACCATCCTCCGTGCTCTCTCACCATTGCGTTTTCTGGATCAGTGAACATTTGTGGCCACAGGTGGCTGTTTTCCTCGCCAATCTAACGTAAGTCTTCATTATTGTCTGTTTAATATCCTGAGCAATCCAGAGCCTGATATCGGAATGATAGGAGAGGAATACGAATCCGAGTGAGATGCGGTGGAGTGAAATGAGCATCACTTAAAATCTCATCAGGCTCACACACACAGAGCTCTTTAACCTAGAAAATTCCCACTTTTCCAAAATGGTGGTCTTTATGTTCTGTGTTCTTGCTTCAATTATTTATTTTTTTATTTATTTTTTTGTCTCAGATGAATAAAGTTTAGTTTATTTCTCATTGCTGACGGTATGTGAAAAACTATATATGCATATTTTCTTCAATACTGTAGCTCAACGCCAAGGTCATGCGTTCAGTTCCCAGGAAATACATATAGAGATGAAATTATACTTTACAGGCACCTTGAATAGACATGTCTACCAAGTTAATTAATGTAAATGAAAAGTCAAATGTAAAAAGGTCTTGGCCAGATATCTTATATATTGTAGCGTGTGGAGAAAAAATGCAAATGTCAAGGGCTTGATTCCCTTAATGACAGGATGTCGACCTTGAATGCATTGTCAGTTGCTTTAGACCAGGGGTGGGCAAACTTGGCCCTTCCAGGACACTTTCCTTCAGAGGTTAGCTCCAACCCTAATCAAACACACCTGAACCAGCTAATCATTGTCTTCAAGACTACTAGAAGGCGACAGGCAGGTGAGTCATATCAGAGTTGGATCAAATCTCTGCAGGAAAGTGGCCTGGAAGGGCCAAGTTTGCCCATCACTGATTTAGACTGACATGTTAGCCAAACAAATTATTGTAAATTCTAAAATGAAAAGCTGTAAATGTATTATACATAAACATGTGTTTCATACTATAGCGTCAAAGGGATAGTTCACCCAAAAAATGAAAATACTGTCATCATTTACTCACCTTCAAGTTGTTCCAAACCTGTATGAGTTTCTTTCTTCTGTTGAACACAGAAGAAGATATTTTGAAAAATGTTGGTATAAATTGGTCCATTATGTACAATGCTTGCATGTTATTGGTCAAACTACTTTTCGATCATTACCTTCAGCAAGCATGAAAACAGGAAAACAAAGCCAAAACAAATCCTGGCCAGGACGCGTCCTGGGAAAATGGCACGTATGGTCACCCTAGTATAACCCAAAAGAGTTGACAGTAGCGATTGACATATGTATTGACATTCTATAGCATGGAAAAAAAATACTATGGAAGTCAATGGCTACTGTCAACAATTTGGTTATCAACATTTTTCAAAATATCTTCTGTGTTTTAACAGCACTTCAGTCAACCTGAGTTCAAGTTCTGGATTAAGTTTCTTTCCTGACCATGTTCTTGCCTCTCATCTTCAATCAGTTCCTATGTCTTTGAACTGTCCTGTCAAAAGAAAAGGCAAAAATGTAAAAGTATATATATACACACACACACATATTTATATAAAACATATATAATAACAATAATGATATACATATAGTATATACACATTCATGTACAATATGTATAGTGTATATGTGTGTATACCAGTGGTGTATAAAGTACCTGAAAGCCATACTCAAGTAAAAGTACAGATATCTTACCAGAAAATGACTTTGGTAGAAGTTGAAGTCACCGTTTAGAATATTACTTGAGTAAAAGTCTTAAAGTATGTGATATTTATTGTACTTAAGTTTCTTAATCTTAAACGTACTTAAGTATTGAAAGTAAAAGTACAAGTAAATAGGTGTATTTATTACACAGTTTAATGTAGCTCAGAGGAGACATGGATGCATTTAAACTGCAGTTACAGATGCATAAATAATTTTGAATACTGATATCTGAAATAAAACGTTGAATACTGATATCTGAAATAATTTAAAACATGAAAATATTATGTATAAAATGTAAGTCACTTATTCCTTTACTGAACTAGTATAAAATGATTATTAAATGTGTTATCATGCTGATATCTGCAGAAAAACGGTACTCTTTGTGTGATGTAGATTAAGTTACCTATATTAAATTATATAAATATAAAAAGCATACAGAAGCATTTTTGCCCTACAATTTAGAATGACTTGCATGCTAATCAATGTGTGTGCACTCTGTGTGTGATTTGGTGATATAGCCTACTTGATAATGTCAGATCGCACATAATTAAAACAACACTTACCATATCGCAGAAGATATACTGCATATCGCACACCCCAGACTCGACTTGAATGGAAAATGATTCATCCGCGGTTGTGCGCGCACTTGTTTGCACATGAGCAAATGTGTTTTTAGGAGTCTATATTGCAGACGCCAGACCACTGATTCATCAAACCTGCTTGCCTACAGTCCGTGTTCTTCTGACTTCTGACTATTTTGTAACGAATATGCTTCGGGGAAATGTATCGGAGCAAAAGTATACATTTTAATTAGGAAATGTAGTGGAGTAAAAGTCAAAGTTGGCTGAAATATAAAAACTCAAGTAAAGTACAGATACTCCCAAAAAATACTTAAGTACTGTAACAAAGTATTATTACTTCGTTACATTACACCACTGGTGTATACATATGTCTGTATGTGTATAAGATATAAATGTATAGTTGTGACGAGAGGGGTGGGGCCGAGAGCCGTGGGAACGGAGCGAGGCCGGTGGAGTAAATGCTAAGGCGCGACACCTGCGCCACTCACCGGTCTCGAGTCCCACGGAGGAACTCCGGAAGGATAAAAGGAGGAGTGACGACAGTGTTGGACGAGAGAGGACCAGGCCTGGATTTTATTTTGTGTTTTGGTTCTGTTTGTGCGCGACATTCGTCCGCTAGGGGCTGTCGCGCTATTTTGTGTTTATTTTATTATTAAAGTTTTGTTTGAACGTTCGCCGGTTCCCGCCTCCTTCTTCCCGAACTACGAACGTTGTTACAATAGTGTATAAATACATATTATGCAAGACAATTCCATTATATATGTCAAGGTCATGGGTTTGATTCAATGTAAAACACATGCGGATATAATATATATCTTTAATGCTGTATTGCATAAAAACATCTCCTAAATTGCTGTACATTTAAAGTCAACATAAAACTGGCTATGCTATTTTCACTATGTCTTCACAAGTACTAAGCATTATTTAGAAAACCCTCTTGGTCACACTTGGAAATTTCATAAAGTCACACTAATAAGAAGCAAATCATTAAAGTTTGCAAGTAATTCAAGAGTGTTCTAGGAAAAAAGGACGTTTATCAACAGCATGCCTCGCTGACACTTGACGTCATTTGTTATTGGACCTGCACAGTTTGAATAAAATACGAGAAGGCTTCCCACCGAGTGACATATTGCCAGTGTTAGACTCTGTTTGCAGGGTCGTATGTTATGTTTGTTTTTTTGCTTCGCTAGTGTTGGCTCTCACCATGCTGTCATTCTCATCACTAAATTACTGCGTAGTTGTAGCCTGGAGTTAATTAAAGCCACTGGGGTTGACCGGTGAATACAGCGTACAGGAAGAAAAGGTTATAAGAGACATATTTCCTCTTCTCTCCAGAGTAAAAGTTAATTGACAACTGCATGATATTACAATTTCGCACAACGCCGCACCAGCAAATTCCGCCTGTGTTCGACTTGCGATGTGTTTGTTTGTGTGTCGCACGCGTCCCATTTTTCATTGAGTTCAACTATCTAAAACTTCATATCCCCTCTGAAAACTCATTTCTTCTCTCTCTCTCTCTCTCTCTCTCGTCCACTCGCTTTCCCCAGTAATCACCCACAAGCCATCTGTTCGTCTCCGCCCCTGTAACCGCTGTGGGAATGCTGACACTGTGTGTCCCCTCACGTCCTGACTGATGTGGGACAGTGCTGACTTCTAGTGACTTTCACTCACACAATCCAACTGCCAAGATTGGCTATCCGGATTTGGCAGAGATGAACGGCCTCCGAATGCCCTGTTGAGGAGGAAGGAAGAAAGAGAGAGTGAGAGAGAAAAATCAACAGAGATGGAGAGAGAGAGAGAGAATAAGACATTATTTATGTTTGAGGAGCCACAGATGTAAAACACATAAAACTACATTAAGGTACATTCATATTTCTGAAACATACACCTAATATTAGCCATAGAGAATATATGCCTACACAGACATAAGCCCTGTCAAGGCACTGCTTCAGTACGGTTTGTGTCAAGCCAATTGTTAGTCTGGTTGTTTGATGAGGGAGATTGTATTTGCAATAAACACTTTTAACTATAGCAGAGGAGGACTATTATTCTGTTACACTGTGACAGAACTGAAGAAGACGTAAACGGACATAGACGTACAATGTACAAGGACTGATTCAGCATCTCACAATTCTGGTCAGTTCGTCAACTACCATTTTAGCTATGTAAATCTCATAAACTACTATGTTATTTTTGCATTTTTACTTCTTTTTTTTTTTGGAAGTAAATTTTAAAATAAAATGTGGTAAAAAAATTACATAAATCACAGAAAGTATGTTATTTTGCATTTTCAACTCAGTTTTGTCAAAATATCTTGGCCAATCAATATCTTGGTTCCTAGTCATTCATCAAATTGAAAATAGAAGGTCAAGGCAAGTGCATTGCATTATGGGATACAATATTTCACCCCGTGTTCACAGGTTGCATACTGCACATCATGTCATTTAGTTCAACTATTCCATATGCATATAGAAAATGTACATATGTGCACAGAACATACACTGCATCCTGCAAAAAACAAACAAACAAACAAACAAAACAGTTATTCTGAATATATCCATTGAATAACCCTTTCACAGCTTTCCATAATACAGTATTTATGGCACACTTCTAAATCCATCAATAAAATTGTTTTCATCAAATGCCCACAATCCTCACAAGTGCCTGGCTGAGAATTATAATGAACTGGATTTTGTTCATAATCAATTGCACAGTCAATCTGCACTTTAAAAATGTCTCGGCCATTGAAAGAAGGGATTAACCTCATTATTCAGGAAATGAAATTAATGAAGTAGATAAGCATAGCCTTGCACACTGAATAATTCATTCACAGGGTATTAAAGTCCCTCTGCCCTGGCCTTCATCAGAATAAACACACTGACCCCTGTTACACGTCCACTGGATTGTTGCCAAGCACTCCATGATTTTGGTATATTAGTATTGTATATCAACGGCAAAGGTTAAAGGCTGTTGAACTGTGATGGAGGGCTCTAGCTGAGGATTTAACACACTTAGAAGGGTTACAAACTCCAAACAATTATTTTTTTGTTTATTTTCTACCAATAAACAAACAAACAAATACTAGCAAATATATGCTATAAAATTTAAAGGGATTATATTTTTTCACATTGAAAATATAAATCACAAATACAAAAATATATTACAAAATGTACTTCAAGGTGCCACAACATACATTTTCAATCTTAAAATACATTTTAATATATTAATATTTTTGAATATATACATACACACACACACACATCTTAAAATACATTTTAATATATTAATATTTTTGAATATATACACACACACACACAGGTTTGTTTTTGTGAAAAGTGGGGATGTCAACTGAAATAAAATAAATAAAAAAGTTAACACTTTACAATAAGGAACATTAGTTAAGCATTAACCAGTATTAACTAACAATGAGCAATATATTTGTTACAGTATTTATTAATCTTTGTTAACGTTAATTAATAAAAGTACACCTGTTCATTGTTAGTTCATGTTAGGTCAGGTCCATTAATTAATATTAACAGATAAAACTTAGGATTTTAATAATGTATTAGTTAATGTTGCAATGAACATGAACTGAGATTATTAAATGATTTACAAGTATATATTAACTAATGTAATTAACTAATGTTAACAAATTGAACTTTACTGTAAAGTGTTACCACAAAAAACCAGCCTGGTCTCATGTTTATACGTAGGTATTAATACATAACATTTACAAGCACAAAACGTACACTTTTGTACGTTTTTATTAATGCTAAAACGTACAATTTAGACGTATTTCAACGTTTAAAACGTACAAATCGCTACGTATTTTTTGCTAAAAAAAAAATACATACGAATTATCATGAGATCACATTTCAGTAATAACTAAAACTGAAATACAATTAATAAAAAATATGCAGACATTTCAAAAAATGACAAAAAACACACAACAAAAAATGTAAAATGAAAATGAAAATATAAAAAATAAATACTGATTCAAATTAATATTAATAAAAACTATAATAGTATCTCAATGATACTTAACACCGATAATTTATGGATTTTAAATATATAAAAATGTAGAGGAAGTATAGATTTCATATTTACATAAATATATTATCTATCTATTTATCTATCAAGTATGTGTTTTACACACACACACACACACACAATAGCATGTGCATATATATTTTTGTCCATTTTATATATATATATATATATATATATATATATATATAGTAGGGGTGGAACGGTTCGTGGAAAAAAATCGAACCGTACGGTTCTCCACACACGGTTCGGCACGCGCTAGGACAGCAACTTGTTCAGTAAACCATTTAAAAAAAAAAAAGTTAAATTTTTCCCCCTGCTGTACCGAAATGATACCGAACCGTGACGTTAAAACCGAGGTACGTACCGAACTGTCATATTTGTGTACCGTTACACCCCTAATATATAGTGTTTACACATTTAGCATTTTCAGCAGTTTAGTATACTTTTACTCGCCCAAGTCTTGCTTTAATAAGTCACATGCAATTCTTGAAACCAGTACTTTCTATACTTCACAATTTCAATCACAACACTTGAAAAGCTGGAGCCAAGATTTCTATTCACACCAACAAAAACTGTGCAGATGAGAAGAAACGCCCCATTTATTAAAGCCAGCATATGTTGTTAGCAATGAGCAGGCTTTAATTATGCATTCATTATCTCATTAATCAGCACAGGTGAGGCTAGGAAGATATCTGAAGATGGACACGGACAAATATCTGGGAAAAGGACTATTACTTCCTGATGAAGGAAATCATTTCTTTTTGGAGCCTCAATTATGGGAACCTTTATCTAATGAAGACTGATCTTTTGCTCTAAACAAGAACAAATAATTGACCATCTAAGCTTGAAAATTAAACAGTCGGCTTGTATCAGAAGGCTTCGGCCTTTTCATTTCTTCATAAGCAGATTTCCCAGGAGGTCACATCTGAAGGTCAACCCGACGGCGGTACCTCATCCCATTTGAAAATTGTGGCACGGTGAAAAATCCAGTAATTTAATTTAAAACAGAAGAGAATCTTTTTTCTCCATTTGCTTGAGGTCACCGGCTCCACCGTCATTGTAGGTCACTTTCAGTAAGAAATGTAAAATGCGCAAACTATGAAAGATCTCTATTAATATTTGACCCTTCCAATGGCCCAATGTTTGATTTGGGGGTACAAAAGCACACCCGCTGAGGGAATAGCTTATTGTCATTCTGCATTATGAATTTAATTCTAGATAACTTCAGCCTACTTTATCGCCGACTAAATTGAGCGTGTGGCTGCAGGCGAGTACCTTCAGATTGAAGGTAGACTCAGGGGAACTTGGTTACATTAGCAAATGTCACGGAGCAACCAAGTCATTCAAAACTTTCCCTCTTTTCTCGCCCGTGCGGCGCAAACTACTTTTTGAGTACAGTTAATGTTGAAGTGTTCGCTCTGGCTTCTGACAAGAGATGAAAAGTTGATAATGACACTCCAAGGACACTTGTTCGCCACTTTCTCGAGTAAACAAACACTGAATCTGGCCAGGCTTGATTCTAAAAACTGACTAGTATATAGCATTAGAGCTATGATAATATTAAATGAAAAGCTTTTTTAGATGTAAAGGCCCGTTTACACTAAGAAAGATAACTATATTGAAAACTATATAAGCATCCACACCAACAGACAATAATGATATGTTTATTATACAAATGCTGAAGTTATGTTGTCTGCCAGCTTTAATTGTTCAACTCTTTACAGTTGGGGTGGATTCTGACTGGCTGTGAATATTTTTATCATATATCACCTGGAAAACATTTTTTATCCCAAAGTGATTCCAACGATATCATTCCTAAGTGTTGTTATTGTTATACTGTAGTTGTTGTGTGGACTTCCCTATTTTCATAGAGTTAAAACGATTATTAAAACTTTATAGTTATCATCCTTAGTGTGAATTGGCCTTAACTCTGTTTAGTTTCAATATGGCAAATATACCTTTTAGAACAAATTTTTGCAAAATACAGCTAACGTACGAACAATCCTTAGTGCAAGTAGTGGGGATTTTAATTCATCTCAGTAACGTGATTCTTTTAATTCAGTTCACCAAACAGATTTGTTGACGGACCAACCCAATCCCATGAAAAACTCAAGCATTTCATGAAGTTGCATTTTCGTACCAATTCCTACTGTCACGAATCCTGTCCATGGACTTCCGTTCAATCACCACCAGAGGTCACCCTTCCATTCCATTGACTCTCGCACTACACAAACTGTTGCACTTCACCCGGACTACAGTTCCCATCATCCATTGCACTGATTACACACACACAGTTGATTGCACACAGCACTCATGAGGCAAGTCAAATCACAGTTGATCGTCATGAGGCAAGTCAAGTCTCAGCTGATCGTCATGAGTCAAGTCAAGTCTCAGCTGATCTGCCAGAGCCTAGTCACGTCTCAGCTGTTCGTCCAGAGTCACGTCACGTCATCGCTGATCTTCTAGAGTCTCGCCACATCTCAGTTGTTCGTCCAGAGTCACGTCACGTCTCGGCTATTCATCCAGTCACGTCACATCACAGCTGATCATCCAGAGTCACGTCACATCACAGCTGATCATCCAGAGTCACGTCACATCACCGCTGATCATCCAGAGTCACGTCACGTCCTACCTGTTGCACCCAGATTATCAACCTGTTTTATGACCACGCCTTTAAATAAAAAGCTTGCACATGGATCTGCACGCCTCTCGTCTCGTCGGCTCCGTAACACCTACAATGTGATTTGTATGAAAATGTACAGTTTGTAATAAAAAAGAAAGCATGAATCTGCACCCCAACCCCCATCCTGGAACCTAACCCTCAAATGGGGAACAAGCAGGTTGTACGAAAATGTATGATTAAGAAACGTATGACTAAGAAACTTATAATTAAGATTCGACCACCAATTTGCCAAAATGTGAAATACTTATGAATTGTCATGAGACATTGTTGCTCTGACCCGTTACATTGTTACACCAGTAGATGGTGACAAGTGACTTATGATGGCACAATTCTGCGCAATGATTGGTCATTCATGACTGAAAAGTCTTAAAGGGATAGTTCACCCAAAAAATTCTGTCATTAATTACTCACCCTCATGTCGTTCTAAACCCGTAAGACCTCTGTTCATCTTCGGAACACAAATTAAGACATGTTTGATGAATTCTGAGAGCTCTCTGACCCTCTCATAGACAGCAATGTAATTACCACGATCAAGGTAGTTGATCAGAAACGTAGCAAGGAGATCAGTAAAATAATCCATGTGACATCAGGGGTTCAACCGTAATTTTACGAACAGCGTATGCTGTTCTGTGTCAACCGCGCCACGCGGATACGTTGTTTTCGTTCAAATCAAAGTGTAAACAACATAGAAAACGTGACGCAGCTGACACAGAATAGCATACGCTGTTTACGTTCAGTGGACATTCTCCAAAATGGCGCTAAAGGGTGACACGGAGGAGACGAATTGTTGAATAAAGTCTTTATTTTTGTTTTCTTTGCGTACAAAAAGTATTCTCATAGCTTCGTAAAATTACGGTTGAACCCCTGACGTCACATGGACAATTTTAACGTTGTCCTTGCTACGTTTCTGGACCTTGATCGTGGTAATTACATTGCTGTATATGGGAGGGTCAGAGAGCTCTCAGAATTAATCAAAAATATCTTAATTTGTGTTCCGAAGATGAACGGAGGTCTTACGGGTTTACAACACCATGAGGGTGAGTAATTAATGACAGAATTTTCATTTTTGGGTGAACTAACCCTTTAATATGCTTTAATAAATGTGAGTGCGTAGTCATGACTTTCCATTTTATAAAATTAGGTTTAATATTCAAAATACTTAAAAATAAGTGTTGCAAATAATTTTCATATTTTTCTTTTCTTTTCATTTTATTCCATTCATCAAGTCCAAATAAAAAGAGAAAATAATTAACTGACAAACTTCTTTTAATTTGTAAAGTTGACTATCCAAAATAGGCATCACCACATGATTATTTCAAATGTATTAAACTTTTTCCCCCCATCAAGAATGACTATATTGTGATATATTTATATGAATGCATTTGGCAGGTACTTTTATCCAATTGCTATTTTAATAATTTTTTTAACTAATTAATGCATTCCCTTAGCATTGCTAGCAGCATACTGTACTGTTTTAGCTACATGAATGCATGCATACTGTTACTTTTATATATGTCTATATTTCGGATTGCAATCTCATCAAAATGACCAAGTGTATTCTGTCATCCAAATCTTTTCAATAGCTTTCTTGACCTTAGCTTGAGCCTACCAGATGCTGAATCATTAACAATGTAAATGAATACCTGACATAATGACCCAGGTACACAGCACTGCAATAATCAAAATGTCATTACGATCCCTGCTAACACTTGGACCAATTCGCCTAATGACCCATCCCTGATTACACCGTTAAAAAGTCAAGTGCAAATTTATGCAAAACACACCCATAAACAATTGTGCTTTAAAATGCAAGCAGGAAACGTACGTACCTGCCTCCATTCAATTGTTCAAAGTGTGTAATTCAGACAAATTGACTTGTGGGAAGGGGTTGGGCTCCATATTTTAGTGCCTGGGATCGAGGACGTTGGTAAACACTTAAGCTGTTGGACTTTCTAGTCAATAAGTCATTTTATGTTACATTTACCGGCTCACATTAAATAGATATTACCAGGTAAACCCAACCCAGTGGCTGGCAGGCTCTAAAAATAAAATGACCCATCCTTGACCGGGAGAGAAAAAGGCTCCATGGATTGCCATCGAGTGAGCGTGACTGGGGGTCTGCGGGTGGGAGTGTGCATTATAATCCATGTGTCATGTTCGGGACGCAAGAGGCCTTTATCTCCTCACTGCAGATACACACTAGAGCCACGCAGGCCGCCGCCATCTCTGAGAAACACACGGAACAAGGACGGAGGTATGAGCTAGCGCTAAGCCATGGAATGAGAATTTAGCAGTCGCTGTGTTTGGGACCACAATACATATTCAATTAGAGGTTTAACTCTGCTAACACGCAGCTTAGCAAGCAATGCTAATTGCATGTTCATGCTACGCAACAGCGTGCTTTATCGTTTTATAAGGTAATGTTTCATGCGGTGGAATCAAGTATCTGCCAGCTAGTTTGAATATGGATATTTTGATAACTTGAAGAGTTGTTAGAGTCGTGATGCAGCATTAATGCACAACTGTATTTGGAATAGCAATCTACCATACTTTTCAGGAAAAAAAGTCACACTTGACTAAGTCGCTTTGCTGAGAGAAAATCTGTGTACAAGTCACATTTAATTTTTAAATAATGTAAAATACCTGTAAATAAAACAAAACATTTACAAACATGCATTTTAGTTTCCCTCACTGAACATGCATTCAGGCATTCTGAACATGCGTATGTCTTGACACATTGCAATGTATAGTGATCCTGACTCCTCACAAACAAAAATGTTCAATTGTATACAATTGTCATTGTTTGCTCACCCTTCCCCAAACAAAACATTTACAAACATGCATTTTAGTTTCCCTCACTGAACATGCATTCAGGCATTCTGAACATGCGTATGTCTTGACACATTGCAATGTATAGTGATCCTGACTCCTCACAAACAAAAATGTTCAATTGTATACAATTGTCATTGTTTGCTCACCCCCCCCTTGTAGAAAACACAAAGAGAAAATTTTAATTTCATGCTGCTGCTTTTCATATAACAGCAGTTCAAGTCACCAAGTCACTCAAACTCATAAAGGACTTAAAAACACCATAAAATAATTATATATTTCATATAACTACAGTATATTCAGAGATTCTTGATGAAATATGATAACTTTGTGTGAGAAACAGACTGACATTTTTTTTTGTTTTGTTCTTTTACAAAAATACCAAAAAGCACTTATATACAATTAAAGCACTAACCGGCAACCAAAAGCCCTCCAACATACAAAGAGAAAAGAGAAAAAAGAAGAACAAGAAAAAAAAAACTAAACATACATGGGAAAAAGTACAATTTGTCAAAAACACTGCATGGGGTTCCATATTTTTCCTAAAAACACATTTCTGCTACAATTGTATTCTCTATATAATTTTGCCCACGTTTCTCTCTTTTTCTTTGAATGATGAAACAGTGCTGACTTTCACATCTATTATGCACCTCATCTTATGGTCCACACCACACAGCTGGAAACTTTCCTCACAATGTCACAGCGGCACCATAATTGGACGTTTCTATACACCACTGAGCAGAAATCAGATCTGCGTTTTGCATGCCTCCTGCTAAATTGAAGGCAAATCCAGAAGCGGAGACATCAATCAGTACTATTGAGTGGGCCACGTGCTGTCGAGAACACAGCCGTGCCAGATAAAGACGCCATGGTTGGTCCCGTAGGGTCCTGTTCAAATCTGCAGAGCTTTCCTCAACGTGGGTAAAATGACACTGAGTGACATCTTCATTCTGAAAATGCCCTGATGGAAATGCTCAAGGTTTTCCTTCAGCTTTATTGTGACCTGTAGAATTGACTTTTTTTCCCCTTTAATATCTACCTGTTAGTGTCAAAAACAGGCAATAATGGAAACAAATGCTTTTTTTATTCTCTGTAAAACAGGTGTGTATGGAATCTCATTTGTTTCAATTGTGAAAAAAGAAACAAATTCACAACTGTGTAAAAATAGCAATTATGAGAAAAACTCACAACTATGAGAAACAACGTAGAAATGAGATATCAAGTTGCAATTGTGAAAAACAAATTTGCAATTGTAAAAAAAAGTCACAATTATAAGAAAAAAGGTCACAACTGTGAGAAACATAATTTCACCTGTATGAAATTCACAGCTGTGAAAACTATGAGAAACACATCACAATTGTGGGAAAGTCAACTAGGAAAAACTATCATAACTATCAGAAACAATGTAGCAATAATGCAATATGAAGTCGCAATTGCAAGAGTCGCAAGTGTGCAAAAAAATGTAAATTAAAAAAAACAAAACAAAGTCACTATTATGAGAACCATAATTGTAACTGTGAGAAACAAAATAGCTATTGTGAGAAACAAAGTCACAACTATGAGAAACAACGTAGCAGTTACAAGATATGAAGTGGCAATATTGAGAAACAAATGTGCAATTGTGAAAAAGTCACAATTATAAGAAACAAAGTCGAAACGAAAGTTTCACCTGTATGAAATTGACAACTATGAGAAACAAAGTCGCAACTGTGAGAAAGTCAACTATGAGAAACAGTTATAATTATAATGAAATAATGTAGCAATAATGCGATATTAAGTTGCAAATGTGAAAAAGTTGCAAATGTGTGAAAAAATGGTGAAAAACAAAGTCACAATTATAAGAAGCAAAGACGCAACTCTGAGAAAACAGAGTGGCAATTGTGAAAAAGCCACAATTGAGAAAGCCACAACAATCATGAGAAACAAAGCTGCAAACGTGAGAAATAAATTCATAATTACCTTTTTATTTTTTTTCTGAGGTGGAGCTTTTGTGTGGCTGTTGATGTTGGTGCACTGTTTGTCTTTCATTTAATTAACTACTTGACATTATTTATGGTTATACTGTATTTCCATGTCAGTGATCACAAACATTATTTGTCTAAATGTCTTGTGACTTGCTCTCATTGCCGGAAACCCAGGATCTGAAATCTATAAATCTCTTGTGTGGCTGACCGTGAAGGCTAAAGCAGGTATCCACCGGGATGCAAGATGGATAATCTGAACGTTGACCAATTCATCCTTCCCACAAACCCACTATCTTTGCCTCTAGGGGCTAAATTTGCATTATGTAACCAGATGTTTGTCCTCTGCCATGATCTACATATACAAGCTCTGTGTTTACATGGCTACTAGGTGTGTGATTGGACATGTAGGCTATTCATCTAACTTGAAGGGGATAAAATGGCTAAGAAAACCGGCCTCCGTGACAAAAACAATAAAATAACCTCAAGTCCCATCAGAGAAAGGTTCAAAAACTCTTCAAAGAACATGTTCAAAGCTTTCTAGGTACCTTGGGAAAAGGTTTAGTACCAACAACCAATTTAAGTTAGCGTGTTTGCCCCCAAATGTTGAAACTTTCCTCACTTGCAATAAAATAATACAGCCGTCAACATGAAACAAAAGAGACCAAACAAACTATGAAAAAAAACAACAACCCAGACATCAGATTAGAATTTACAAACTTGAGTGTCTGCCTTTGAAATGCAAACAGTTCCCTGTGGTGTGTTTTTGGTCTATTTAAGTCTGTTAAACATCTGTTTGTGTTACAAGGCTCTTTGGCCTTGATGTGTTTTGATATTTCTCTGATAGACCAAAAACAAACAGCATGTTTCAGTGATTTCACACAGCAGCAACGACTTAACGTTTTGAATAAACATGTCAAAATGTAAGCCTAAAGAGAGTGACGCCTTTGAGAGTCAGCAACCTGCTGCTTTTGAGTATTTACGAGAAAAAAGACACCTGATTAGATGTTTGCGCACATTGATAACACTCATTAACAGGCCACGTCAATGTTTGCGAACACCAAAGTTTAGATTTTTACTCTGATATTTGCAATATCACGCTAGCAACGCCTTACGTCTTTGATGTCACGCATTTGCCAGATGCCTTGATATCCATCTCCGGCCCGTATCAGATCTTCAAAGTGGTTGTTTTCTTTGGATATTTGTATTGTTTTTTTCTCCGTGGTTGAACATATGCTAGCCAAGGGCTAATTTTTAATTAATAAGGCATGTCAAACTTCACCACACACACATCTTTAAATGGAGGTCTGGCTGTAAACATATCTGGGGTCTATAATGAAGGTTGTACTGGGAGCCAGCGAACAGTATACAAAATTATTTTCTGATAAAGACGCCGTCGGTTCTCAATTATGAACTAGCGTACAGTACGAAACCTTGCACCTATGTGAACCAATTAGTTTGTTACTTGCCAAATCATTTACATGTAAATTGCAACTTTCACAATGGAAATCACTCTCTCGCCACAAAGTACAAACAGACGGCCGAATGCATTTATTTACAGATGGTGGCATCGGTTTAGAAACCTGCCTCTGGTCTATTCATCCACCAAAGTAGCTGTAATTACCGAGCCCCTCTTCGAAACCCCTCTTCATCTCCCGAGTTTCAAAGGAGCCCATCTGACAGGCCATGAAATCATAATTTAATCAAAAGAAAACAAATGTTTGAATGAATATTGCAAAATGAGAACAATGACTAATGAATTCTAATGAGGGGAACATTATGGCACTTTCATCCCGCTGAAGAGATAGAAGTCTGACAAACACAGGTTATTGTTGTGAGCCGCTTTTTATTTTACACTTTATTTATTATTTGCTCATACTGCATACGTTTTATTGATGTAAATACTCTTTGAAAATACCTATTTTTCATTCATTAATGTGCAAATGATGTCTCAGATTAAGTTTAAGTTTCCTTAAAGTTCAAGGAGAACTAAATAAGACAATTGTTGATAAATTAATGTGGATAACACAATCCAAACAAGAAAAAAATTTGTTTTCCAATTTAAAAATATCTTAACATCCTTAAATAAGAAAAATGTGTCTGAGAAGCAAACCACATTAGATGATCACTTGTTTTGTGAAAATATATCTTGAATCGTTTTGTCTTGTTTTAAGCATAATATATAAACATACTGAGTTTTATGTATATATTTATTTACTTACTGCCAATGCCCTAGGAAAATATAAATAAATAATATACTTTAAATGTAAATAATGAATACTGCAAAATGAGAACAATGACTAATGAATTCTAATGAGGGGAACATTACAGCGCTTTCATCCCGCCAAAGAGATATCACTCCTGCCAGTCTGACAAATACAGGTTATTGTTGTAAGGCACTTTATTTCCCACTTTATTTATTATTTCCTCATATTGTGTACATTTTATTGATGTAAATACTCTGGAAAATACCTATTTTTCATGCATTAATGGTCAAATGTCTCAGATGTTGCTGCTAAAGTTTCCTTAAAGTTCAAAGAGAAAGAAATAAGACAATTTTTTAATAAATTAATGTGGATAACACAACCCAAACAAGAAAAAATATTGTTTTCCAATTTAAAAATATCTAAACATCTTTAAACAAGAAAAATGTGCATGAGAAGCAAACTGTGTTAGACTATCACTTGTTTTATGAAAATAATATTTTTTGTCTCATTTTAACCATAACATATAAACATACTGAGTTTTAAAATTAAAACAGGCTTGCTTGCTTGCTTTATTTATTTGTTTGTTTGTGGCCAATGCCCTAGGAAAATGTAGATAAATAATATAGTTTAAATGTAAACAAAATAATGCATAAATACTACAGTATAATGCAATATATACTCTCTGAAAGCCCTTTCCTTACACAATTGTAAACTTTTTTTGTTTGTTTTAAAAATATAGTTTTTATTTTTTTTATTGGGAAACAAGATAAAATATGTATTACATTACTTTTAATAATTTAGTTTTTGATGAGAAATATTTCAGTTGGTATTACATTTTTTATTGCAGACAAAGTAAGACATTTCATGTGAAACTGCAGAGGAGAAACGTAGGGGTTCACTGCAGTCTTTTTCTCAGGAAGAAAAACCTGACGAAACACTCCCCATTTAATCTCACTGCTGTCCACGTGCAACAAACGAGATATTAAGGAGATCTCATTTGTGATTTTTCTTTCCTATGGGTATATATTGCGATTGAAATATTTTGTTGAATTTGCAGTTCTGAGCACGATCAATACAAGCATCTAAAAATGAAAGCAGAAATACGATAAAGATTGAACGGGAGTGTTTAACTTTCACATAATGCTGATAAACAACCGAGCACCATCACATACAGATCAAACAAATCCACTGTCTTCTTACCCACAAACACACCTGAGGGACAAAGATGTTTCCTCCAGAACTACTGACAAATTTCTCCAGAGTTTAATTCAATATCCAAAAAAGAAACCTTAGTTGAACAGGTGTAGATCACATGACTTTATACAGATGCCACATGGGCATAAGTCCATAATTTGTCTAATCTTAACTGATTGTGTGATGTTTTAATTGCCGTTTGACAGATGATAGCCAAGTGAGGAGGCTTTGATATGGAAATGTTGAAGAGGAGCAGTCTGAGGAGCTGTGGGTTTCCTTGGTAACTTCAAAGGCCCGTCCTTGAATGAAGAATAATAATAGCCATTGTCTTATAAACAACTGTACTGAATCAAGTGTCGCAAGCCTCAATTACAATAATACATGACTTCGTAACCCTTTTAAATCATTCATTAAAAATAATTAGCTCTTCAGAGTCATTGATTTGCTAACTATACTCTCTTTTTGTTGTTGTGGATGACAAAGCAAGGACAAAACAAAGATCTATTGTCTTTGTTTTATTTTGTGATGTTTGCTTAAAGAGATTACAGCTGAGGTTGTTTTTGGTGCCTGCTACTTTACTTTTGTGAAGTAAGTTTAAAAAAATGATGTGTTAATGTTGTAGAGTGCTTTGCGATATTATAATTCAAAATAAATTATGCCACATTCAGCCCTGAGCAAAACTATAAACCAATAGCATAAAGGATAAACTAATAAAATATAATATATGCCATCGTACCTGTGAGGTTCCAGCAATGTGAATGTCATTTTGGTGTAAATAACATAAGTGGGTCTTCCTCTCCACTGAGTTTTACCCAGCCTTCCTACATTTATATTTATCCAACCTGACATCGTTCTCGATTTCTTTTCCTCCCTGCTTCTCCTTTCACCAGTGCTTGTGGAAAAAACAAAGAAGAAGAAATAAGAAACCCTGCATGGATTCACTTTTAAATCTGACTGTTACCTTCAGTTGTGCCGGTGATGTGTTCAGTTAAGGGTTTTTTTTAGGTAAGAGTGTCTATTTTTATATTTTCTGAAGAAAACGATAAGTACAAAACTCGTTCTCGATTTCTTTTCCTCCCTGCTTCTTTTTTCACCAGTGCTTGTGGAAAAAAACAAAGAAGAAGAAATAAGAAACCCTGCATGGATTCACTTTTAAATCTGACTGTTACCTTCAGTTGTGCCGGTGATGTGTTCAGTTAAGGGTTTTTTTTAGGTAAGAGTGTCTATTTTTATATTTTCTGAAGAAAACGATAAGTACAAAACTCACCACCACAGTGCTGGTATTCTGGATGGTTGCTAAGTGGTTACTTAAATTATGGTTACTAAATATAGCTTGAGACCCTGCTGCAAAAAAATCTAAATCCAGACTAAGATGGTTTTAGCTGCTCTCCCAGCTGAAAAGTACTCTAAAACCCAGTGAAATTAACAAGACAGACCAGCACAACAGACCAGACCAAGTGCCAGTAAGTCTCTAAAAATGAGCAAACCAGACCAGCCTGATTAGTCGACAAGTAAAACTAGCAACTAGACCACCCCAATCAGCTGTCAAATTCTCAAAAACCCTCTTGGCTGGCAAGTGCCTAAAAAAAGAAACCAGCAAAGTAGACCAGCCCGAGTACCTGACAAATGACCATAACCCCTCTAAACCTGCCACAGATGACAAATTCCCAAAACCTGGATAAAATCAACAACCTACACCATCCTGTTCAGCTGAAAATGCCCAAAGCCCCTCTTTAAACATCACTGCAAGTATCTCAAACCCCTGTGAAGTTAACTAGACCAGCATGATCAAGAGTCTAAAACCTCTTAAAACCATCATTGCTGATAAATACCCCAAACCCATCTAAAACTACAACAGCTGACAAATGTCCAAAAATCTTATTAAAACCAGCAAACTAGACCAGCCAGAGAAGATGACAAATTCGCAAAAACCCTCGAAAGCCATCTTCCTTGACAAGTGCCCAAAACCCGACTAAAATCAACAACCTACATCAGCCCAAGCATCTGACAAATGCCAAAACCCCTCTTAATCCATCATTACAGACAAGTACCCAAAACCCTTTAAAGGGGTCATATGATGCTGCTAAAAACAACATTATTTTGTATATTTGGTGTAATGAAATGTGTTTATGCGGTTTAAAAATTGAAATCGCATCATATGACCCCTTTAAAATTACCACACAAGATCAGACTGGTGAGTTGACAAGATCCCAAAACCCCTCTTTAACCATCATTGCAGTCAAGTACCTGAACCCCTCTAAAATGACCAAACAAGACCCATCTAAAACTACTATATCTGACAAACTTCCAAAAGTCTTCCTAAATACCGGCAAACAAGTGCCCCAAACTCCTCTAAAACCATCACTTCTGACAAAACCTCTTTTAAACTGGCAAACCAAACCAGCCTGACAAACTGACCAGTGCCCCAAACCCCTTTAAATCCAGCAAACTGGACCGCTAGAACACCAGAAGCCATCACCTGAAAACATCTTAAGCTTAGGTAAGATTTATTTTCCAACAAGAAACACTGTTTTTTTTCCCACCTATATTATCATCCACCTGGCGAAAAATCATACATGTCAGATTTAATACTCAAGGTTCATAGTTTGTTTAAATTGTATGAAAGTATGAGCAACAGTAACAGTGATGCCCGCCTTTACATTTACGTACCGAGTAACATTATCATAAAATGATTACAGCGAATAGAAGTGGAAATATAATAAGACCATTCAGAACCAGATGATACGTTAATGGGTTCTCGCCAATTGCAACAGACCACCGTTGGACGTCTCTGTCTGTCTGAGCGCCAAACTCACATTAAAACAGTCAGTCTTTACCCATGTCCTTCCATCTCAAGTGAGATGTCTAATCTTGTGAGCACATATTCCAAAGCGGATTTAACAGACACATGCCTGGTTAGGTAGCGCCGATAAAGCTCTGCCCACAGGTATGTGTCTCTTTTCATTGTGTAGGCAGGCCAAAAGCTCCTCGGAGGCATCCACGAGTGGAAAGCACCGGCACAGGCTGTCATCTCACATGATTTTTTTTTTTTTTTCGTTTTAAAGAAGCAGCCATGTGACTGATCCTCTCCCCACATCTTGGACGGAATGACTCTGGCTGATTATTTCCTAGGTTTTTTTTTCTGTATTCACGCGCTTCCTCTCCAAGGAGCGACAAGAGCAGGCCGTCGCATCGCAACTGAGAAGTCCATGCTGTTTGGCAGAGAGGATTAATCCAGGGCTTACTCTTAGCTCCCACTCTGTTTATCCATGGTGAAGAATTTGCTATTTATGAAAAAAAGCGCAGCATTTCCGAGCTTGGCTGAGGCTCTGGGCATCGGCGGGTGCATCTTTCCTTGTTATAAATGTTATAAAAAAGGAATTGATTCAGAATCAAGTAAACAGCTCCAAATGTCAACACAATTACTGCTATTGGCATTAGTTTCATTACAGAAGTTGCACATTCTAGATTGGAATTGTCATGCTTATCGAGACAAATTAAATGGGCTTGACTGCTTACATGTGGCCTAAAAATGGCTATTTTTTTTGCGCTTGTTTGGAGTTTCTTTTTATCTCTTGGAATGCAAAACAATTCAAATGCATTTCAACACATGGTACATTTATTAAAGGGTTGGTGGAATACATTTTAAAGTTTTGTTTTTTTTTTAATTCAGCTCTTTAAATAAAGTTGGATATATAAGTATGAAAATGAGTACATAGCAAATTGCTTGTATTGTCATTAAATGTAAACTACATTGTTGCCCAATAAATTATTAACATTTGCTATGCAAACTCGCTGGTCACCAAACTGGAACTTTAACAAAATGTTAAAATTTGTGAATGTGCTGTTTGGCATGTGTAAATTTCATATGACAAACACATGGAAGCTCGCAGCCCATTTTAAAAGTGAAAACGTGACACAATGATAATCAGTCATAAAAATATTTAGTTTGCAATAGTAGTTAATAGGATCACAAAAAGTTGTTGGGAAGGCAGAGCTAAAAAAAAAATAAAAGGGCTTGGTGATGTCATCTGAAATGCAAAGTAGTTATATAGCAAGTTATTATATTTTAATAAGCCATTACAAAAACTTTTTTTTCAATTATGAATTGTTTATTAAAAGACTTGAAATGTTTAAGTAAGTAAATAGAGTCAATTTTCATTTTATGTTGACTATAAAAGTTTTACATTTCTTTGCTTGAGTTTTAAATTTAGTTCTGGTACATTGAAAACTAAAAAACCCAGAATTCTCCTCATATTGTAAAGTTTGTCCTTAAATATATATAATTTCA
Organism: Sinocyclocheilus rhinocerous; assembly: GCF_001515625.1. Classification (NCBI taxonomy): domain Eukaryota; kingdom Metazoa; phylum Chordata; class Actinopteri; order Cypriniformes; family Cyprinidae; genus Sinocyclocheilus; species Sinocyclocheilus rhinocerous. Next base: position 348,214 of record NW_015629570.1, read on the forward strand.
CATGACAAACACACAAAATGGAGCTTGCAACCCACTTCCGAAAAGTGACATGTTTGGGATTAAAACAGGATACGCGGTCATAAAAATATAAAAATACACAGTTTTTCAAAGTCATCCATTGTAGTTAATAGTATCATGGAAAGTTGTAGAGAGGCGGAGCTGAAAAAAAGAGGGCTTTGTGATGTCATCCTTAACGCAAAGTCATTTCAAAGGCCGAGCAAGTTATTATATTTTGATAAACCATTACAAAGAGAAAGAATTTATTAAAGTACAAATCGTTTACAAAAAGTGTACAAATGTGTAAGTAGAGTCAATTTGAATTCCACGTTGACTATAAAAGTGTTACATTTCTTTGTTCGAGTTTTAAATTTAGTTCTGGAACATTCTGGAAACTAAAAAAACATGCAGGAATTATTTTATATTGTTAAGTTTGTCCTTAAATGACTTGTGTAATATAAACCACCTCAAATATAGCCCTATGGAGTGTTTAATTTCCTCTGGCTATTCTTTCCGTTTTCCCTGTCCGATCCAAAGCACTTCGAGCTGTCTCAGTCACCTTTAGATTTCATCTGCGGCGGTTCTCTGGGGCCACAACCGTTTTTCTCCTGGGTTCAGCCTGGTCCTACCTCCTCTCCGACCTTCACAGGCCTCAACGTCATCTCCAGCATTAGCTAGAGAAAAATTAGTCCCCCCTCCTCTGGAGTCAGCTCATTTTTCTTGTGCTGTCAGAAGGTATGCGGGTGCTGTCTCGGCCGGGTGCATACCAAAAGTACATTCGGCCTTTATTTAATCTTAATAAGCTCACATCAGCTAGGCCTGGGTCGCATAAACTCAGTCACAGTTTTTGGCAGGGTGACTGTATTATTCTACATACAGTTGTTAGAACCTGATGCTATAGGACTCAACAATAAGGATGGCTTGATGGCTCAATATGAGTTACTTAATTTAGTTTTATATATACCTTTTTTTTTTATATAACTTTTGTATATTGCTTTTTAAATTTGTTTGTTTTTAATAATGTCTGTTAATTGTTATTAAAGGTGCTGTATGTAACTTTTTGACTGTATTACAGCATAAAACTACCATTATATGTTTGAAGATTTATTTAGTAAACATACTAAGTTAACATACTTGTTTCTCTGAAAAACAATGCTACAGCCAGTCATTCTACTTTTAAATGTGTGTTCCGTGTCGGAATATCTGTTTTCATTTTGGTCTGTGTGATTCCACCTACTGCCAATTTACCCAATAATATTTCGACACCCCAGGTTGCCAGATCGCAGATTCTACCCAACCTAAAAATCAATGACCAGACGCAAATTAAAATGCAAATAAATGAACTCATCAACTTACAGTATAAGGCTCGTCGCCTTGCATTGTCAATTGTGCTCGTTCCTGTTGCATGTTCACAATCTGGCAACCCGTATGAGCGTTGAGTCTGATGAAGAGGGGGTGGGAGAAACAATATTTTGAATTTGGACTGCAGTACCCATTTCAGCCACTAGCTGACAATACTACTGTACATACCACACCTTTAATTATTAATAATGTTTATAGAACTATGTTGGCCTAATGTTAGAACAAATATATGTGATGTATGTTTAAGCTTGTTCCTAAAAAGATAAGAATAAAAATTACATAGAAACAAACACACACACACACACAAACAAACAAACAAATCCTTATAGTTGAGCCCTGCTCTTCATTTTTTCGTTTTTTTCATCATGTTATCTGCTGTCTCCACTCTTGTTGGCTTAGTTGTCTCTATATTGTCCTGATGGTACCGATAATAGCTCACCAGTGTCAAGTCCAGTACACTTCTTTCTCTGCTTCTTATGTACTTATTGGTAAGTATTTCACGTCTCGCTAAATAGTGCCCCCAGGTACATTTATGCCATGAGACCAGGTAGTGAGAATGTGTTGGTTTGTGTTTTTAAATGTATTACCTCAATATTACAAGTTGTGAAACATTGGTAACTTTTAATGCTGTGTTAGCTAACACGCTCATCGAGTTGTATGGTGTTAGTTAGGTCTACAAAACAAGTTGAACTCTCTTGTTCTTAAACTAGCTTATAGCATTTTATAGTGGATATTTGCATTTAAAACCAGTGTTGTTATTGTTAAATAAAATTATTAAAGATCATTTTCAGCAATTAACATAAAAGCTGAAATAAAATGTAAATATTAGATGAAAAAAAAAAAGAAAATTTCCTTGGCAACGAACTGAAATAAAAATAAAGCTAGACAGAAAAATATACTTTTTATTGTCACAATTATGTTGTCATTATCTTTATTTTAATTTATTTTATTATTTTATAATTATGATAATGTCTGTTAATTGTTGTTGCTTATAGAATTATGTTGGCCTGTAACTAATGTGAAAACAAATACATGTGATGTCAAAGTGAACAAAGGGCTTCTGTTACGAATTGATGCGTTTTTGTAAGAAAAATATCCATATTCAAAACTTAATAATCACTTTAATGTAGC
>NW_015629570.1:351336-373786 GCF_001515625.1 Sinocyclocheilus rhinocerous
GCATAGAGGAGAAACAATAATGTACAGTATGTGGAAAATAATAATAACCAAATACACAAAATAATGTTCTTTTTAGCAACATCATACGACCCCTTTAAAGGGTTCGTTCACCCAAAAATGAAAATTAGCCCATAAATTACTCACCCTCAAGTCATCCTAGGTGTATATGACTTTCTTCTTTCAGACGAATCCAGTCGGGAGTTATATTAAAAGTTGTCTTTGATCTTTCAAGCTGTTTAATGTCACTCAGCGGGTGTTGCATGCATCAGTCCAAATGAAGTTAAATAAAAAGCGCCCATCCATAAAAAAAAAAGTGTCTCACACGGCTCCGGGGGGTGAACAAAGGCCTTCTGTTACGAATCGATGCGTTTTTGTAAGAAAAATATCCATATTCAAAACGTAATAATCACTTTAATGTAGCTTGCGCCAACAGTTGTACATGGAAGCAGCTCCGGGCGGATGATGTATGAGGTCGGCTTTTTATACACACCTAGGATGACTTAAGGGTGAGTAATTTATGGGCTAATTTTCATTTTTGAAAATTAACCTAACCCTTTAATTAAATGTTATTTAATTTAAATAAACTAACCCTTTAATTAAATTTCTTCATTTTACATCGCTACAAAATTATTGCAAATATATTGTGAATATTTAATAGATTGCCCAGTCTTTCTGTAGCACAAAGCCCACAAGGGCAATATGAGATGGGAGGAAAAATGAAATTTCAATGCCTTTGTGTTGGCTCACAAACTTCTATGTTCCCTCAAGAAATTTCCTTGCAAAACCTTGGCGTTCTCTCTCAAAAAGTATTGCAATCCCCATGAGAAACTTTTTTGTGTTTGCTTGTAAAGGTGTTGAAATATAGTTTTAATTTATATAAATATAATTTTTTCCTCTCAACTCTTATTATTTTAATCACAAAAGTTTCTCAGAGGAACATAAAAGTTTTGCAAGCAAACGTGAAATTTCTCAGTGGAACACAAACGTTTTGCAAGCAAACACAAAAGCATTGAAATATAATTTTCCTCCAATTTCATCTCAATTTTTCCCCCTCAAAATGTCCCTTTAGAGACTCTGTACTGTAGACCTCATGATTTCTTCTAAATTCACACCGTAGTAGAAGTTTTGAAGTTCATCTACCACAATAAGTTTAAAATGATGACTAAACAAACATCCAACTAAAAATCTAAATGCGGACTGCAATGTACTGCAACACCTGGCTAATGCATTTCCAATCAGAGCCCACACATCAACTCCTCCTCCGTTCATATTGAGTTAATTTCACTAGCCATCCATCAACCAAAGTCCTGACAGAGTCCCGCATACCTATTCTCATTCCAGTTACCAAAATTCAACCTAAGCAGAACTTTATGCAACGTTTAATCAGCAATGCAGTTCAATACACGCAAACTAGTTTAAATTCTTTGGCAGATGCAGTAGGATGAAACAGTTGAGGTTATCCGAGTTTGGAGTGGCTCCCAGAATGAAGTGTAATGACAGAGAATTCTTCATTCCAGCCACCAGTTTAACTTTGTTTTAGCGTTAGCATGCTAATTTGTGAATAAGTTGCTGATTTGTCCTTGAATTTAAGTTTGGTAGAATTCATTAAACAGTTAAGACACTTTTATGTGTGGTATTTCAATGCAAACACTGGCCTTCTTTTTACAGCATTCAAAATAGACTTATATATGCATTTTATTCACAAAACTCAGTGCTAACACAATTAGCGGTGCGCTATTTGCACCTACAGAAAGTGCTTAAAGGGGGTCATATGATGCGATTTCAAGTTTTCCTTTCTCTTTGGAGTGTTACAAGCTCTTGGTGCATAAAGAAGATCTGTAAAGTTGCAAAGACTAAAGTCTCAAATCCAAAGAGATATTCTTTATAAAAGTTAAAGATCAGCCACACCTACCTAAATGGCTCGTTCTAACACGCCCCCACATACCTACGTCACGATGTGGGAAGATTTGCATAACACCACCCAAATACCTACAATAATGTACAGTATTTGAAAAATAATGTGTTTTTTGAACATTAAAGCATGTCAACATATTCTGTTACACCAAATACAGAAAATAATGATCTTTAAAATAGCATCATATGACCCCTTTAATAAAATTTGGTGACATTACTAGCCATACTTTTCCATATTTGAGAGAAGAAAACAAACAAATCGTCAAGATTTTAAGTTACAACCAACGTTTACAACAATCTAAGGGAAACAGTAGCTATTAGCGTTTTTCTGAGGTGTTTCCACACAGCTGTACGGTAGAGCCGAACAGGTGGTGTTTTGTCTACTGTGAACCATTCATCACGAGTGACCAATGACTTGCACACACTGATGAGATGTACCACTGCAGAACATCAACCACACCAGATGAGGAAGTTGGAAATGGGCGTAGGATTACAACCGCTAACAGTGTTTGCCAGCTAGTTTATGAAACAAACGATTCTTTCTAACTTTTCTTTTAATAAAGTACTGTGGCAGTATTACAGTAGTATTTTGATATACACCATTTCACTAAACAGCTTTTTTTTTAGCACTTTATTGTCAGAACACATTAGCATATTTATTAGAAATATCATTTTAGCTTGCATACAAATCTATACTTTGGTATAAAGTTTACCAAGTTCTATACACAATGATACAGTAAGATACTACAGAATACTATAGTTTTCAAGTATACAGTTTTGTGTGAGAGCTGATACTATCCAAATTCTAACAAACACGCTAATTCATTCTGATCTAAACGTTATTGAAGTGAAACAAGAATGTAAAATCACCTAAAAATAGCTACTCTGTGCAAACGGTTAACCACGTTCACGTCTCGTTGGAATTATCATAATTACGAGATAACTTGGAGATCCTACACAGTTCATGTCCTCAGACTAAATTATTAATTTCTATGTTCAATGCTCAAAGGAAACTACTTAATTACTACATTAATCAAGCACTGTATTCTTTTGCAAAATATCGAGGGCCCACCAGGTAACATCAGCTATAATAAAATGACACATAAAATGCTAATATATGTTAAGATAGCTCCCTAGCTACCGTTAACTACTGGAACCCCTGTTGTTCGGATTGTTTTTATTTTGCGTCACAATGTTAGTCAGAGCATCCATAAAATTCAGTTTCCAACTAGCAATTACAAGTTTGACAAAAAAGGGGGTTTTATTACTCCCAAACTTGTTTGTTGAAGGAATTGTTCAGCCATGAATGAATTTTGTCATAATTTACTCACGCATCAACATGTGCAAGTGCAAATGGCATTCAAAAGCTTTGAATTTTTGTACATAATGAACTTTTTTAGTCTGTTCTTCACATAACGCTATGGTAGGATATGGAATACACTCTTAAAAATAAAGATTACCAATAAAGGTTTTTGCAGTGATGCCAAAATAAAAGAAACTTTATTTTGCTTTGTTGGTACTATATGGTTTTGAGAGCAGCTTGAGCTTTCTGCAAAACATCTCTTTTTGTGTTCCACTGAATAAAAGTCAGTCGGTTTTGGAACGACATGTGGGTGACTGAGTAAATAATGACAGCATTTTCATTTTAGGGTGAACTAACCAATTAAATTTTATGTTTTGGAGATCTGGAGTGGTAGTATTTGTATTTTCACCACTGAACTGCTGTGAATTTGCTGTAAACAACATTGTTTCTGCATAATGGTTAAATAAAGCTACGATTAGAAACTCACTTACCACTTATTTTCTATTCACCCACAGGATATGAATACACCTGTTGATATTAGCCACCGTATCATCCCGGGCTCTAATAACAGGCTCTCAGACAGAATTTTCATTTTTTTTTTAATGAAATCCGGATCTCAGGGGACTTTATGTCCTGCTGTGGGCGGCTATGTCCTCTGCGCACAAGTGAAAACACCGGCCCTGCCGCAGGCTAAGCTCTGAGCGTCTCTCTTGAAATTGCAGCTTGTATTTACAGTGCCCAACAGATCAAGCCCTGGAACATGCAGCAAATGTCCGATCCTTGTTCTGTGCTCTCTAACTGCTGCTGGCAGGAGAGGCATTAGATCAAGCATTCTTCATTCAGCTCCTGTTCATGAATGTGAGTTTGATGCGAGGTGACTTTCCCACTGATATTTCTTTTCAGTGACCTGAAGAAACAGAGAGTAATATTTAATAAAGGGTTTCTCCAATCAATTACTGTAGTCCAACTACAAAGAAAATCACAAATAGATTTTTTTTATTATCATATATATATACAGTGGGTACAGAAAGTATTCAGACCCCCTTAAATTTTTCACTCTTTGTTATATTGCAGCCATTTGCTAAAATCATTTAAGTTATTTTTTTTTCCTCATTAATGTACACACAGCACCCCATATTGACAGAAAAACACAGAATTCCAACTATTTTAGGTTCTTCAAAGAAACTTTCAGTGAACCTTTTTTTGTGTGTGTTCCTGGTGTTCCCTATACGTTATGGGGACTAAATATCCCCACAAATATAGTAATACCAGTAAATTTTGAACTTGTGGGGACATTTGTTGGTCCCCATGAGAAAAACAGCTTATAAATTTAGAAATTTATACAGAGGTTTTTTGAAAATGTAAAAATGCAGAAAGTTTTGTGTGAGGGGTACACTTGGTACAGTATTAAAACCAGTACGTCTATGGAATGTCCCCATACTGATAGAAATACCAGTGTGTGTGTGTGTGTGTGTGTGTGAAGAACATTTTAACAATCTAAAGAATCTTTTGTGCATTGGAAAGGTTCCATGGACATTAAAAGTTTTTTCATGGAACCATCAATGCCAATACAGATCCTTTATTTATTAAAGAGTGTAGCCATCCGAATAACTTTTATTTAGCTTACTTTGACTATATCATTTTGTCGTATGGAAAGAGCAGTTTGAACTTCTGCAAAATATCTAATTATTTTGTGTTCCACTGAATAAAAGCAAGTCATACGGATTTCGAATGACATGAGGGCGAATAAACGATGACAGCATTTTCAACAAAACAAAAACAGACAGCGAACAAGAGCTGTGAAGATCCTAAAGGGTAAAAAACCATCATAAATGTAGACCATTTGATTTACTGCTATACTCTAACTGTATGTCTTATTTGCATCTATTGTATTTCCCCTAAAGAACTTTAGCAGAAACAACTGAAATAAATTTGTATAAATGAAAAATAACTGATTAAGGCTCCATTAAGAACCGTGAAAAAGCAATAGAAATTTCCTCTAGGTTTAGACGGTCCCCCGAGAACTACTTCCCACTACTAAAAGCTTTAATGTCTTTTTAAAAGCCACAAAACACAATACTCCCTGCATGCCAAATAAATATTGCTTAATCTTGAGGTGCCGTTTCACCCTTGTTGGTGAGGATATTTTTCTTTATAATAAACATGCGGTCTGCAAGCCTGGCGAGACAGATTGATTGATCAATGGTCATAATGAGATGTTGGTGTGATTAGTGACCGGACGGGCATCTGGCCGCTCCAGATGTCTCACACCCAACAGCAGCTGATAGATTCTGGCCAGCTCATCACTCTGTCTCTCTCTCCAGGAACACACCATTTCTGTCAGCATCTCACGTACACCCAGGGTTCGCCACTGATCGTGCACTCACAGAGTCACAGATTTTCACTCAGGCTTGCATTCTCTTTTCTCAGTACACATACATTTTTAGGACAAACTGCAAGATGATCTGTGAAATGAAAAAAAGATGGTTTCGTATTCCACCACAATTTTGCCTAGCTGATGTGGGAAACTGAACCTATGGGGAGTAAAGTGTGTGTGTGTGTGTGTGTGAGAATCAAGCACAGGTCTATCATTATCTGCACTGTAACAGGACCATCATTAATTTAGGAACAGCACATACTGAGCCAATCAAGTTGGATTTGGTTTAAAATTCAAATTGTAGAATGGAACAAAATGCAAAATGTATATGCTGCTATAGTGTATTTACAGTAAAGCTAATCATGGTAAAACACACACACATACGTATATATATATATATATACATACATATACTGTATATGGGTATTGTATATTCACTATGCCACTGGTACAATGTTTTTGGTATCAAATAACACACTTTTATATCAACTAACAGTGGCAATACAGTCTGGACATTGACTTTTTTACCGTATCATTACCATTTTTTGGAATTTACTATGGTACACTCTAAAAAATGCTGGGTTGTTTCAACCCAACTTTGCATGTTTTTTAGACATGGTTTCATGGCAGTACTGCCCTTTCAAAAAGTACTGTGCAAGTAATGTGGTACAGAGATAGTAATACCATGGCATTGATCCATACAGCATGATATGATTCTTCCAAGGATACCATGGTATTACAATGGTAAATGTCCAAAAAAGCATAGTAGGACCATGATGCAATGTCAAATAAAATAAAATATGTAATGAATAATTCAAATCGGTTTGTTATATTCATATTTAGTTTTATTTTTTATTTCAGTTAACATTTATTTCAAGTATCAAACATACTCTTTTTTTTTTGTTTAACTATAATAACCCTTATTCAGTCAACTGTGTGTTTATACAATCTATTATGTAAATGATTCCCCATCCATTATTTTTTGTAAGATAATCATTACTTTTCAGAGACGTGTCTTTGAACTGTACTTTTCTTATCCGTTTTTCACCCCTGTACATAACACCAACATACTGTATATGAGACACATTGTGCAATGTCTCGCTGTTATTTATGATACCAAACTACCCGAAACTACTAGGCCACAGTACTCAGTAACCTTCACATCCTCGTCTGGGCGAGATATTCTTAAACATGATGAAAAATGTTTGAAGACGTACACACACACACACACTTAAACCCTACCTGTTTGAAGGCATCTAAATATGGTCATTTGTGTTATCAGAGCTATTCAGCGGTCCCCGGGGAACCTCCTCCATCACCGGCAGCGAATGACAAGATAAACAGTTGGCGCGGCAGGACAGGCGGGGATTGATTGCACGTTTGTGCGATTAAAGCAAGTCAGAGGTAACATGCAGTCGAGAGGCAATTCGAAAATGGTAATGAAATTTAATGATGCGTGAAGATGGGTTTGGCTTTTTTGTCAGCGGAGAACACAAGAAATAAATGCTTTGCACTAAAGCGATTCGTAGCTGTGGGAAACGGTCAACCAGGGCCGTCGTCAGGGGGAAGGACAACCGGGAACGTTGTTCGGGGTCTTGTGACCTGGAAGCCCATCAATATAAACGTTGCATGCATGCGCCACACACGTAGGCTATACATACAGACATACCCAGGCTCTCCTGAGATGTTTTTTAATGCATTGACAGCTGAATTCATTTACAGGATATCTTTGGGACAAAGTAACACCTCCTAAGTGAATGAAAGTCATTGATTTTAATGAAAGTGTGGACCTGCACGGGCAATACCAGATTATTCTTTGATAGAACTTCTTAATACCTCTTTGGTGAAGGTCAGAAAGCAGCCAGGGGGGTTATCATTAAATTTATAAAATTACAGGTTTGGAATCAATATAATAGACCATAAAAGTCCAGGTCAAAAAAAAAGGAATATTTTCTTTTGAAGGAAAACCCTGGAAATCTGAAACCATTAACTCACCCGCATGTTGTCCAAGGTTTTCTGTCTTTAGTGAAACACAAAAGAAGACATTTAACAAAATGTTAATTCTCCTCTTTTCCATACGCATATGGTGAAGAGGATCTGCAAAAATGCTAAAAAAAAAAAAGGTCATGAAAATATAGAAATTGCAGCAGTTATATGCAAAATATCTTCTATAATAATAGTTCACCCAAAATGTCATTATTATTATTTAATTAGCTGAAAATGTACTCACCCCCAGGCCATAGGAAGATGTAGATGAGTTTGTTTTTCATCATAACAGATTTGTAGAAATTTACCATTACATCACTTGCTCACCAATGGATCCTCTGCAGTGAATGGGTGCTGTCAGAATGATAAAACATCACAATAATCCACACCACTCCAGTCCATCAGTTAACATCTTGTTAAGTGAAAAGCTGTTTGTAAACAAAGCCATCAAGTCAATTTTTTTTCTTCTATCCATAATATTACTTTCTCCATTGAAAACGTAGTCTTGTCTGAAAAAGGAAAGCAATATACACAGACAAAGCACCGTTTACAATTGAAACCCATCCTAAACAGTAATAAACAAATATGTTGGTGAATTTTCATGTGAAAGGATAACAAGATTGGACTTTTTTCACTGACATAAGCACTAATATTTTGGCAAGAAGCAAATTTTCATTTTTAGGTGAACTATTCCTTTAGGTATAAACAAACAATATGAAATACACTCATATTAACGATACAGTCTATAAATATCTTATGCAGTGTTACTTGAAGTAAATTTATTTTTAGATTTATATTTTTACTACAAAAAAAGAAAAAGAAAAAAAAAGAAAGAAAGAGACTAATTAAAAACGAATTAGTAAGCCACTTTTGCAGCACACATTATTTGTCTGATCAAAAATAACACTGAAAAACAAATGTGTTTCATAAAATGACCCAACATATCGATATCTGCAGTACTTGGAAAATATTCTTACATTTCTTATTTCAGGTGATAACAAGGTCTCTGCCAGGTTTATGAACCATCCGCTTCACATTTAGTTTTAAAATGACACTGTCAACTGAAGATACGCTCATTTATGATACTCAAATATTAACCTTTCACGATCTCTCTGCCACAGTGGAGGCATATATGCACATTATAGCATCATTAAGCTTTCGGAACACACTAGCAATGTCAGCTTCGGTGAAAACCAAGGCCTTGTTTTTCACAGAGTTGTTTTCCTGGAGATAACTAATTATGAAGACCACTGCTGAAAGGTTGCTTCACTGCCACATAAAGATAAAACAAATGGAAATGCAAGAAATGCATGACAACACATTAATAATGTTGTGGTTCTCCATGGCAGCGTGTCCAAGGAGACGTTTATGTCTCACTGAAGCATAAAAATAATGCAGACATAATGGGACAAACATAACAAGGCTATGTATTTACAGCAATGCATTGTGGGTGAAGGCGCACCCTTGTTCTGCAAATGATCATTGATCACTTACCTACGCTTTGGATTCTTACCACCTGCTGCAAGCATGGTTACATCTTGCAAAATTGCACAATCAACGTGACTAGCCATTGATTTGACGGTCTTACAAGAAATTCTCAGACTGTCATTTTCAATAGGGATGATATGGTAAAATGAGGGAGTTGATGAAGAATTGATTAGTTTTAAATAGTGAGGCTGATATTGTGTTATTGGAATGCTGCAATCTCCACTGCTTGTTTTTCGTGATGCCTTTGCCCCCGGGGAGCTGATGTTCCCTGTGCTGTAATGGTTTCCAAACAAGGTTCATTTCATCAGAGCAAGGAACATTAAATATATGACAGACGTAATGTAGCAAATCTGAAAGCTGTGGTGCTTTTTATAAGGTTTATGTTGCGATTTCCGTTACGCAAGTGGCTGTAAATTGTAGCTTACTCATTTAAGTCAACAAGAAATCGAAATTGATTCTGTTTACTAATTAATACATAATATTGGTGTTATTGTGAACAATTTGCACATTATTCAAGAGTAAACAAATGTTTGCTTTTGCAATCTTTCATCAAAATGCTGCACTGCTACATTTTATTATTTCTTATTTCTATTATTTTTCAGCCGCTCCCTGGAAAAAGCTGATTGCTACCACTCCCATTCATCTCAGAAGGTTGTTGAACCACTAGTGGGTGCAAAATTATATAAATAAATGTAGAAAATATGTTATAGTAAACAAAATGGTTTAAAAGTCCACCAAATTATTGGTATAAGCGCTGACAGATTTTGTCGAAACTGTCGCATCAGTGCACAGATTCTACATCTTAAGTTGTGTGCTGTCTGTTTACACAAACTTCCTTCTCCATCTTCATCTGTCTAAAACATCCGTATCTAACGATGCCCCAGCCACGATTTCAGCAGCTCTGAGAAAGCTGGTGTCTATGAGCCCCTGGCAGGATTAATTTCTCAGGTCATCACTTACAGCCCGAGACGCTCGCAAGAAAGCTCCAGGCAAGGACAGAGTAAACTCTAGGGAGACATGGAGAGTGTGTGAAAGAGACATAGAGTGGGTGAGATGTCGAAATGTGTGTGTATGTGTGTGTTTGTGCGAAACCATAAGCTGCTCTCCATCATACTAAAGACCAAGGGAAAATTGAAGAGGTCGTCGGTCCAGACCCGCAGTCAGCCAGAATTCTTCAACACTGACGCCATGCTGGAACCATCCAATTCGTCATCTTTTGGCTAATTGCACAGAAATGTTTCCTTGTTTACCCAAGTAGGACGTGGTTCTGAAAAAAAGTCACACATCATAGCTAAAATTACAAAGTACAAAAAAATGCTATGGGCAGATTAAAAAAAATATATAGGAGAACAAGTCCTTGCAGATGCAAAACTCACCATTAAAAATTCTAAGGCGTCCTAGTTGGTTGGCAGGGTGTTTTGGGTGGTTGTTAGGTTGGCCGGAGTCAAAAAGAGCCCACAAAGAGTCCAATCTATGATATTCTCGCCCCAAGATATGGGTCAGGTCCCTCTTTCAATGTAAGTCTATGGGATTTTTTATTTTTTTTTTGGCCGTTCTAGGTCAAATACAAAAGTAAAAGCACAGGTCTCTTTATATTCAGTACTTAAGGGGCTGTTACCTTCAAATATCTGTTGCCATTAAACTGAGTATCTATACAGAGATACTTGTGTAGGAGTGAGTGAGTTTCGCACCAACTTTTAATATTTAAGGTGACCTTACATGGACGCTTTTATCCAAAGTAACTTAGAAATGTGGAATACAACAAGCGATTTATGATGAGGCAAACCACGAGGAGTGCTAACAATGTAAAGTTTCAAACACTGTCCACAATAGTACAAACTAGAAGGAGGAGTATAATAATAGTCAAAAACTACAAAAAGTGTTTAGCAGGATGCAGTGTTAAATTCAGCATTCCGGATATGGTTAGGAAGATCATTCCACTGGCAAGGAACAGTGAATGAAAACGTCCTGGAAAATAAAGGTTAAAGGGGTCATATGATGTTGCTAAAAAGAACATTATTTTGTGTATTTGGTGTAATGAAATGTGTTAATGCGGTTTAAGGTTAAAAAAATACATTATTTTCCACATACTGTACATTATTGTTTCTCCTCTATGCCCCGCCTTTCTGAAACGCGTCTATTTTTACAAAGCTCATCGGTCTGAAAAGCGAGGTGTGCTCTGATTGGCCAGCTATCCAGTGCGTTGTGATTGGCCGAATACCTCAAGCTTGTGACGGAAATGTTACGCCCCTTACCATATTGTGATGCCGTGTCCCGGAGCGACGAGACAAAAACATTAAAACCCATTATAAACAAGGCATTTGTTGGCATTTACGAGCAATAGTAACAGTACTACCTGTCTTTGCAAGCACAGGTTTATAGAATTAGTTCAGGCCCCTGAATTCAACCCAGTGTCATTTCAGGAACAAGAAAGATGTCGAACAAGGTAAATGTTAATCACACCTTCACATGTTTAGGCTAGCTCACGGATTAGGACTGTGACATGCGAATATATGCAAATCTACAGTGCCTCCTTGTTTTTGACCTTAAAACCGGGAATGGACAAGAGTCATCTGTGGGGATCTCTGGGGCATCAACGGTCTCCTCTGTGCTGTCAATCTCTGATTGCACCGGCTGCCCTTTTCGCCCGTTATTTATTCATTCCTCCAATCCCCGAAGGCGTAAAAATGAAAAAGAGAAATGAGGAGAATAAAGTGACAGATTAATTTATTGACCAAGCATCCTCCTCTCGGCTCACACCTCTCTGTCTATCGCTGCCCCAGGTGTCTTCGTTGCCAGCCGCATGATGGTCTGACGCCAAGTGACTGAGGTGATGCATGGGCAGAAATTGAGAGCGATGGTCATTCATCACACGGGGCTAAAAACCAGCACCTCTTACCTCCCGAGACAGCAGCAGGTGATGGGAAAGAGAAAACCAGGCTGAGTTTTTTTACATTGTGTGGCCCATATATCCCATAATGCCGTTGGCTTTGTTAACATCAGGCATGCAGGGGGAGCTGGGTCATCTTTTTCTCGGAGTGCTCCTGTATCCTGTTTTCGCGCGTCTATTATGCCGGTATTTTTCATCTTGAGCTCCTGTATATATCACACCCTTGTCTTCCTGCTGCTTTAGGATGATGTAGAGGGTCATGTGGTTACCACATGGACCATGGTTTGATGGACAGTATCTGTTTAATGCAGGAAAAGAATGATATATCATACTGCCAAGCTTTTAAATAATGTTTACACGTTTGACAGCTACTGCACACTGGGATAGACTTGTCTTTACAAATTCTGTTGTCAATCTTCTATTACTGCATGATGGGAAATAAATTCTGATTGCATTAAAAAAAAGTTCACTTTAAAAAAAAAAATAAAAAAAAAGAAGAAAAAGAAATGTCATCATTTACTACCCTTCATATGCATAGCTCCAAAAAAAAACAACAACAACAACTGTATAACGAAAGTGGTCCATACACTTGTGATGTATTCCAAATATTCAGAAGCCATACGATAGCTTTATTTGAGGAACAAAACAGAATTTAAAGTTGAGATGTAATGGAAACAGCACCATATCATTTCTTTGTTATTGTATACTATTGTATTGAGCATACTTGTACGATTTGGTTCTGTCCATTGGTTGGAGGCAGATCTGAATGCAGGCTTGAAGTAAATTATAAAAAGGGATGGGGTTTATGAGGAAAAAATTACTTGAGAAGTCAAAAGAGAAGTTGAGTTATGACAATTTTGATTAAAAATGACAAGCAACAAAATTACAATAAGATCAAAAGAATCATTTAGAAAATAGATTTGATGGTGATTTTTAGATATGCAAACCAACTCTCAAATCTTATCTGACTTTGGCATTTTCAAACTTTGTGTTTTGCAATTGTTTACAACATGTGAGAGCCAATATAGTTTGCGGGATTTTATCCATCAGGAATTGTTCAATGCCAAAGGGACAATTTCTAACCTTGGACATGGAGGTTTAGGTCAAATTCACGCTCAATATCTCAATGAGGCACATCCCAATAATATGTATGTATCTATCGATCGATCGAATCCTCTGCAGCCTTGGCTATATAAACTGAAATGGAAAATAATTTCAAAATTTGATGAATGACTATAAAGACAAACACTTTTTAGAATATGCACTTATGAATCATGCACAATAAGACCAGGAATAAATGTTAAAAAATATTTTGCATCTCTGCAGGAGTGCTGCAGTCATGAACATGGCTGACCTAAAACTCTATATTATAGAAATAAAAAATAGTACATAGTTTTGTAGTATTTTACTCCATTGTGCATCTAAATATCTACTTTGTCTTTGAATAACGTGAATTATTAAAAGTCACATTAATAAGTCAAAGCAGAGTAAGGCAGCAGCCCTCATATCTCCCATTGGGCCTCATTCATGATACACGGGCAGAACAAATTTCTCTGTGAATCGTTCGCAAAAAAACATTATTACGTAATTCAACGATTAATGTGTGACTGGTTTTACAGAGGATTTATAGATACATTTTTTCTGCTTGTGTTTTATTAAGGAAGTCCGACAATTTGCCGCATCACTCCCGCAAGCAGAATCCGATAGTATGATATACTACTAATTCTCCAGAGCACAAGGGTGCAAAGCTGATGAAAGGAAGGATGATGCCTTGCTTTAGGGTCAGCGATTTCATTTTTGAGCTGTAGGTCTTGCGATAGATGCTTAGATGTAGCAGCCGAACAGACAAGAGGCGAAAAGTTTGACATCCACTTCTTCTGAGGTTCAATCAAGACGTGTGGCTGTAAGCAGGAGAGAGAACGAAAGAGGGTGCGTGAGAGAAAGATACCTAACCTGGCCAAGTCATGATGGATGAGTCCAATTGCACCCCCTCATCAATCAGCAAATGCTGCAGCACTGTAACAAACAAAACAAAACAAAAAACAAGCGAAATGGAAGGAGAGGGGGGAGCCCATGCAGGGTTTCAACTGAGAACAGGGAGGATGTGGTGAATGGGGAATTTTACGGCATCCATCTATTTGAATAGTCACACCCTGATTGCTTCCTTTCTCTCACAAACACACACACACACATTTGATTTCCATGGCTATGTTCGAAACAGCATACTACTCTTCTTACTATTCCTGCAGTATACAGAATGTAAACTGTGCAGAGTATGCAAAATGTTAGGTATACAACAAAACACACTGCACAGAATATTGTTTCTCACAAAATGCTTGACTTGATTTTGATAAAATGTTAGGACATTTTGTTTCACAAAATTGATTAAAAATGCAAAAACTGATTTAAAATGACATAATTACTATATAACTGGACACGACTCACATTCAACAAAAATCACACAGTGTAATCAGTGTAATCTATTTTTTCCCAATCTTGTTACACTTGTGTTGCTCCCAGTCAAAAAATGACCGGCCTACAAAAACTCCTTATGAATTTCTATTATCAAATTGTTTTTGGATTAAATCAACTTGTTTTCTTTCAATTAGTCCAGGTTTTGTATTTCTTTTTGGAACTTATTGATTGTATGCCTCATTGATCTGACCATATGCATCTCAGCTTTTGAGTGAATATTGCCAAAATTTTCCACAAATAAAGCTTTTTTTACTCAGAAACTGAGGGGCAAAAGCTCAGATCAATGAGACCTATGACCAATCAGTTCCAAAATTAAATACAAAACCCGTGTTACTAACAAGTTGACAAAAAAATTGAATCCAAGATTTGGCGATAATATAGCATAATGAGAGATTTACAAGGACTTTTCAAAAGGTCGGTCATTTTTGACCAGGAACACCAAATTAGGTAAAGGATTTTCAGCACAGCACAAGGCTTAAATGGTACAGTATATAGTATACACACACAGCACGGTATTCAATTCAAATCATAGCACCACACAAACATTTTTCCATGGCCATATTCTAAATAGCATATCATTACCATACTACTTGTACTATTTCTCCGGTATGCAAATTTTCTGCATGCATAAAATATCCTGTTTGACAAAATGTGCAATATACAACACAGCACACTGTGTGGGATACTGTATCCCACAATGCAACACTCACAACCTTCCTTTTTCAGTGTGACGAATGACGTAACATCAACCACATTTTTTCCTTCTTGACACATTATTTGATCACATTTTCAACAAAATTAGATTACAAATGCAAAACAACAAATAATAAAATAAATTTTATAAATTAAATTTCTGAGATAATTAAACCTGCAGTGTGGCAAATGTAGCATGTCAACTACATTCTATCATTTCAAACATTTCTGTTGCATAATGTGCACTGGTTCACTTAATATGTCTACAAAACTAGGCAGTACACTGTATATACTGCACAGTATTCAGTAAGCAGCAATTTATTATTCATTCTGAACACAGATGGTGCATACAGCTTGTAAACCTAAACAATTTCTTACATTCGACTCATTTGTAGTTTACAAGGCTGTGACATATTATTTAGCTAAAGGGCTATATCACTAAATTTATTAGATCCTTTATGTATAATTTGTATCAAAATGAATTAATAAATAAATACAGTGAATTGCAGAAGGGTTTTAAAAGCACCAAATGTAAATTGTACTACCATGGCCTATATCGCAAGATGATCCCTTTTCAAGCCATTTCGCAGGAAGGTCACTTTGCACGGTGCATCCGCTCAATATCAATAAAAAGAGGCTCGATATATTTTCTACATGTGAAACCGTCATCCAGTAAATGGTAAAAGAGAAAATGGACCTTGTCACAAAATGGTAGCCCTTAAAGGTGAAGTTCATATGAAATCAATGTGGGCCGCGGACATGAACAGATAGGAACACACAAATCAACGTGTTCATACCGGCCCTGGATGCCTGAATCCAGCTCAGCAGCCAAAGAGGACATGGCTACTGTCCATAGATCATGTGCTGTATCATGACATAAATAAGACTGATGTAAAATTAAGATGTGCAGTATATATTATAATAATTTGTTCTTCACACACCAAAACTGTTATTGTTCGGTTGACCCATTACTGACCCATTTTGAGCAAAATGTAGCTATAACAAATTCATCTACTCACCCTCATGTCGATCCAAGCCCATGCTGCTCCATTTGGCACCCTAGGCATGGCATCAGGGGAATATTTTTTAGCCAAAACAGCATCAAGCATCATCCTTGGAGCATTTTTACATTTGCATTTGACTATAACATTATTTTAAGTATGATTAAAAAGCATGTTCAGAAGATTTACTCACATGACACATAAGTTTCTCCAACTTACCTGACTAAAAAAAAAATAGCCAACTGTGGAAGTACCATCATGTACAATGATATTAATACATTTCGATACCATGAAACATAACTAATTCATGTAGCGTACCAGTAGCATGGTAAATGTAAAACAACAACAACACTGTGAATGACACAATTTGTTACATTAAGTTTGTGTACTTTTAGTGTTTAGATACTTAAGTTTTACCTGCAATGTAGAGTCGTGTAGTTGAATAAAAACTCGGTTTATCGACAATAGGATGCATTTGCAAGTTTGGTTTCAGTGAACTTTAGGTAAATATCCACTTCATCGAGGCCTATTTTCCTTTTTTGAGTTGTGAAGTGCTTCTGTTTTACCTGAGGTAGCAACCGCGCCAAACGATTCAATATTTTCTTCTTCTTCTTTTGTGTTTAATGGCGGTTGGCAAACCAGCTTAAGGTGCATTTCCGCCACCTACTGGGATGGAGTGTGAGGCCGTTTCTCATTTATCTGTTCTACTATAATTCCTTCTACATTCAGATACTTTTCTGCCGCTCTTAAGATTATTCTTGTTCTTTCAGTTCTACTCTCAGTCTGTGCAGAGCAGTTAACTACTTCTACGATGAAAGTAACAAATGCCAACTTATCAGTCACGAACTTATCTGCGTTTTCTTTTCCCCGATTCGGACGCTCATTTCTCCTTTTTGAGTCTGCAACTGTTTCTTCGCTCAAGGTCACTACCTTCGTCTACGAGCTTCTCCTTCCCAAAATGCCTTTTGGTGAGATGGCGTGTTGTTCCGATTCAATATCTGCACCAAACGATTCAGTGCTTGAGTGAGCTGTCCGATTCATTCAGACTGAATCGCATTCAGATGATTCAGACGTGTTTCTAACGAGTGGGAATGATTCATTGCAAGAACCCGACTCAAAAAAAAAAGCGAATAATTTGCGAACCGGACCAAGAGAAAAGCAGCACACATCTCGACTACTGAAATATAAGGAAAAGCTTTCTCAGAAGATCATAATTAATATATTCCACTTTATCCCAATATCTGCACCAAACGATTCAGTGCTTGAGTGAGCTGTCCGATTCATTCAGACTGAATCGCATTCAGATGATTCAGACATGTTTCTAACGAGTGGGAATGATTCATTGCAAGAACCCGACTCAAAAAAAAAAGCGAATAATTTGCGAACCGGACCAAGAGAAAAGCAGCACACATCTCGACTACTGAAATATAAGGAAAAGCTTTCTCAGAAGATCATAATTAATATATTCCACTTTATCCTGCGTTTCTTTGTGTACAGTAAGTATCATGTTGTTGTACAGCCACTCCAAACGATTCAAAACAATTCATCCAAACTTATTCGCGAAACGATTCAGACCATTTTAAACCGCTCCAGATCATTCAGCGCGTGACTGAGCTGTCCGAATCACTCAGACTGAATCGCAACCTTTACACAGCTCCAAATGATTCAATGCGTGAGTTGAGTTAGCTTTCCGAATTATAAGTGAATCACAAACCTATTCAGAACACTTGGAAAAATGCATTGAGATGAACTCAAAAGGGCAATTTATTCGCGAATTGGGCATCCGTAGTTAAGTTTCTGAACAGCTGACAGGATATGAGGCACATTTGCACGGGGAAATGTTTCTCATCTTGCTATCATGCAGTCTCAGGAGATAGTTGACAACTTTTCAAGATTTGAACGATATTAGGGTAAGTAAATGATGGGATTTTAAATACTATTAAAATTTTGTGTATTTGAATGAAGCCTCAGAAGGTCTTTTGACCACTTCTTGGTAATGGGTAGTGTGGATTGTTGTAAGTGTATATTCTGCTGTGAAACAGGCCCGCAACCCTGAGCTCTGTCCCAAAGCTTGTTGCGGCAGGTGTCTATGTGATTGATTGCATTGTTCTGTCCACATTTGTCCGATAATAGCAGTGTACTTGCTTGGGGGGAAAAGTTAAATATAAAAAGTTTGATTCCGGACTAGGATATTGAAGCCGTCACCTTGAGGTTTAGATACGTTTTTCTCTCATGCATTGGGTAAATAAAGGAATATCATATGTAATTGGTCAAATTCACCTTGTCATTAAAACCCTGTTGATGGTCAATGATGTGAGGGCCAAAATATTACATATTTTTAGTACAAGACTGTAGTTATAGGCAGCTCTCTTGTGATGTTGTGCAATTTGACACCTCTAGCAACTTGGTGCCTGAAATAGGTATTTAAAAAAAAAAATTTATAATTAGGCCAGACTAGCTAGAAGGTCATAAGCTTTATGTAAAGTAATGGTTATTTTTTCTTAATATTATGACATCAAGTTTTATTGATTCAGTAAGCAGCCTTGAGAACCAAAATGTATAGCTGTTGTTTTAACTTGCTACAGTTGATGTTAGAAACTTTTTTGTTTGTTTGTTTCGCATAAATATCAGACATTTTGTCTTGCATATTCCAATTTGCATGTATTTCTCAATTTAATAATTTTTTTGATAAATAAAATGTATCAATACAATTAATTAAATTGAGAAATACATGCAAATTGGAAGTACATTCCAGTAATCAAAAAAAATAAATACTGTTAAGTTTGTTTAAAATCTTATTATATGAAGAATATATGTACTTATCTGAAGCCATTTAATCTGTTATAGTGTGTATTTCAATATTACATTTTTTTTCTCATTTATCAGATAAATTTAAATAAATTACAAATAAATTATTGTTTTAGTTACGTGTAATGCACTTTTAAATGCATACACATTCTCATTAGATATCATTTTTTATTTATATATTATAGCTAATATATTAATTAGTATACTAATTAACTGTATACTGTAAATATACATTAATTATTTATATTCTAAAATTATATATATATATATAATATATATATATTCATATTTAAACAGTCTTATTCTATGTATAGTTATTTCTTTTTCTAATAAAATATTCATTTTATCAATATAATTATACTAATATAATATTTATATTATAAATTATTTATATATTTATTATTTATACATACAGACTTATTCTATAGTTCATTATAACATTAATCATATCGATATAATAAAACAATTAATTATGAAAATTATAAAATTACATTATTTATATATTCATTTATTTAAACTGGTTTATTCTATGTATAGTAAATAAATATTCATATTAGAAATATGATACACTTAATATAACTTTTAAATATAAAATTGTTTATATTTTTCTCAAATATTAAATAGGCTTATTCTAATTATAGTTATTTATCTAATTATTTGTAGAAATCTGAATGTCATTGCAAGATTCGACTTTATGCAAATGAGCATGGGCCAACTGCTATTGTGATTGTAGACAGTGATCTCGCATCTTCCACAGTTAGATACAGCAGTAGCTATATTAGCAACCAATATCACTGAGACACAGAGATCTCCATTCTCCAGCGGTTCAGTGGCTGACAGTGTTCATGTTCCGGAAGTTGCCAGCTTATGCAACACTTAAGCTAAGTTGTAACTTACACATGCTGATGCAACCTAAGTCAAAAAGGTAGAACGAGGAATACCTCATCTTCAAAAACGCTTGCTTCACGTTGACTGTGGCCCAGCATTATAACTCTCTTGAAGACATAAAGTGATTGAACCGATGGGAAAACGATCAACACGAGAAGTTCATTCCTTTGGAAAGGCAGTGAGTCTGTCTGTCAGCACTTAAGCTTAATAGATAGCTGAATGAGGGATCAGTCTCAATGCTTCAGGGCTAGATGAGCTTTATACGGGCCAGACCTTCATATTCCACTCACTTTAACTGTCCGCTCACCTTTGAATGTCAGCGATCACTTACAGTTATTTATGACTGTTTTTCTATTCAACCGCTTACGAAATGACACAAGCCATAAATTGCTACTGTATTTGTAGCGATGGAAAAATGTTTGTGGAGGCATGTCATGGAGATTAATTTATTTTATTGGCACCAAAGGAGAGCTGATGTTGAAGTATTTTGGTTGGAAGTGTTCTGTGTGATTAGTTGTTCATGCAAACAAAGGACACATGCAGGCTGACATGTTAAAATTATTAATGTATTTATTTAAAAACGTATATTCATTATTTGTATTTTATTATTTATCAAATAAATTACATTGTTAATATTATTTCTTTACATACACTACTGGTCAAAACTACCAGTTATTGCATAAGTTTGTAATAGTTCATTTATGTATTCATTTATTTTTTGAAAGAAGTCTGTTATGCTGACCAAATCTATTTCATCAAAACAGAAAAAAAAAATGATATTGTGAAATGTCATAATTAAAACATATTTGAATATATATAATTTAATCCTATGATGCAAAGCCAAATTTTCAGCCTCATGATCACATGATCATTTAGAAATAGTTCTAACATGCTTTTAATATATATATATACAGTGGGTACGGAAAGTATTCAGACCCCCTTAGGAGAGAGAGAGAAGTACCATTAATAATTGTGTACCAATAATATTTGAATCCCAATTCAGCATTAGAATGATTTCTGATTGATCATGTGACATTGAAGTTTCAGTAATAAATCACATTTTAAAATATCTTAAAATACTGTTCTTTTTTTTTCAATTGTAATATTACACTATTACTGTTTTTAAGATTAATAAAATAAATAAATAAAATCTTTAAAATTCTCAAATCTTGGAATCCTAAAATTCCAATATTTTACTAGTGTATGTATATATACACACACACACACACACAAACACACACACACACATTATATATATATATATATATATATATATATACAAATTTTACATATACATTTTAATGTAAATGTGCATGTGTACTGTACATATATGCAAACAAATTTCTGCTTCAAATACATTTAAATTCTGGAATTTTGTGATCCTATTGGCATTAGGCAAAAATATAGCCTACAATTCCGTAAACTGTGTCACTCGGTCGCTCCCAAATGTCAATTGTTGGATGTCAAATTTGCTACAGTTGACTGCTCATATAACTGTTTTATTAATAGAAAAAAGCGTGCCAACGCTGAATTCATAAGTTTGGGGACGGTGACAGCAAGGAAAAGAGGGAAAGTGAGGGGAAAAAAGTTGAGAACCAACAGGGATGCAAGGAGGCAGAAGACGACAGTGAGAATAAAGAGACAAAATGTGATAAAAAAAAAAACTGAGTTACGAATGAAAAGCTGTTTCATGTGTCTTATCAGAAACACACCTGCGTCAGTGACAACTGTGTGACAGTAGCGCGGTGATAAATGAGTGTATTTAAATAGCAAATGAGGGATGAGACGAACACATGAAGGTCACTGGCGTACGTCTAAAGCTGAAACCTGTTACCCCCGTTATAATTGCTTCTTTCAGCCAACGTTCCTCATGAATATTAAGTGGGATTTAACGTAGACACACCTCCACCCCTTCCAAAAATTTGGCATCAAAATTCAGCAGCAATATTATCTCAACATCCTTTTACATCTAAATGCTTTTCTATTTGCATAAAGCAACAAGAGGGTCAAGTACCTCCTTCTTGCGTGAAGATATATGACACATTGGTCGTTGCTAAACACTTATGAGATTTCACCTCCGAATCAAAAGGAAAGAGATACAAATGCTCTCATTTGTCATGACGATAACTTCACAACGCCAAAAAAAAAACAACAATTATATATATGGCGTTGTGAAGTTGATGTTGAAATGAGCACATTACAATTACCATTATTTTCAATGGTGATTCTCATTAGATTCTTATACTGTGATTACTCTAATTGTAAAAAGAAAGGACGTATTAAAATACTACCATTATGTATACTTAAATATAATTTCTAAGCTTGTTTTATTATTATTATTATTATTATTATTATTATTATTATTATTATTATTATTATTATTATTATTATTATTATTATTATTATTATTATTATTATTATTATTATTATTATTATTATTATTATTATTATTATTATTATTATTATTATTATTATTATTATTATTATTATTTATTTGCCAAGGCAACATTTCTCATTTGATCTAAAACTAAAATTGAAATAAAAAATATAAAAAATTATACATATATAAATGAAAACAGAAATAAGAATTGATTCAAAATATTAATAAAAACAATAAAAACAATAAT
>NW_015629570.1:375034-381179 GCF_001515625.1 Sinocyclocheilus rhinocerous
TTATTATTATTATTATTATTATTATTATTCCTTTAATTTAATTTACATTTGGAAGGAAAATAATTTTAAGCTAAATTCTTATGATTATATAGGCCTATGTCAAGGGTTAAACCATTAAAGAAAAAAAAGTTACTTGAAGTGAATGTTAACAAATAGAATATATAAAAAAAATATTTTAGCTATTTGCCAAGGCAACATTTCTCATTTGATCTAAAACTAAAATTGAAATAAAAAATTATATAAACTATACATATATAAATGAAAACAGAAATAAGAATTGATTCAAAATATTAATAAAAACAATAATAGTATCACAGTGTTACTAAAATAATATACATGCATGCACAGATGCTCTAACTATTATTATTAAGAATATACTGTATGTTATTGATATTTGTTATAATATACTAATATTATATAGGAACATATTATTTGTTCATGTTTAAACAGGCTTATTCTATTGATAGTTCATTATCTGAAACTGTTTTGACATGGTTTCTTGAGTTGCCTATATGCATCAAAAATGTATGTGTATTAAAGAGAGAGAGATTTACAGATGCACTTGATGTAACCAAAAAGTTTATTTTATAATTTTACTAATATACGTGTGCTGCAAGTTGGCTACTGTCTGTTTTTTTTTTTCCTCATGCTACTGCACTTTAAGTCATTTTGCAAATCTCAGCTAGACCTGTGCATAAACTTGTTCAAGGACAGCTTCACAGACAGAAACGTTGTCGTTCACTGGCTTCACCTGTGTCTCCCATTGTAACTAATGAAAGAAATGAAATTTTTCATGAAACACTGCAGCCATTCATTTGCACTTCAGGGTCAAGCGCTCAACTCAGAAAGCATTCATGGAAGGTATAAGAAAATATATTTTTTCAGCACATCAGTATTAGATCAAGACACGTACAGAAAGCTAGAGTTTGATTTCTGCCACACTCTAGAACATAAGAGCTCCATTGCTGTTCTCCATTGAGCTTAGGATGTACAGTCCAGTGCCGAATGGAGAGAAATGGAGAGCAAACACCTTAGAAATACATCAATAGCCTGTGGCTGCTTCGAGCAGGGTTTCTGCACATAAGTTCCAGCAGTTGCACAGATGGACAAATGGACCAAACAACATACAGTAACACATTTTCAAGACAACCAACAAGCTAGCAAAAAAAAGAAAAAAAGAATTGCTTTTAAAGGAATAGTTCACCCAAAAAGTTCAGTTTGCTTAAAATGTTTTCACCCTCAGGCCATCCAAGATGTTGATGACTTTGCTTCTTCATTAGAACAGATTTGGAGAAATTTAGCATTACATCAGTAGCGGTAGCTCACTAAAGGATCCTCTGGCGTGAATGGGTGCCATCAGAATGAGAGTCTGAAAAGCTGATAAAAACATCACAATAATTCACACAACTACAGTTCATCAGTTAAGATCTTGTGAAGTGGAAAAGCTGTGTGTTTGTAAGAAACAAATCCATCATTAAGATGTTTTTAACTTTAAACCGTTGTTTCCAGCTAAAATATGAGTCCTCTTTTGATTTCTCCAGTGAAACAGTTATATTGTCAGAATCAGGAGACGTTTTCGTTTTTAGGTGAACTATTCCTTTAATATAGTTGCATTCCTCATCTTCCAAAAAAAAAAAAAAAGCTCAATTTAATGTTGTCTTTAAAGGGGTCATATGATGCGATTTCAATTTTTTCTTTCTCTTTGGAGTGTTACAAGCTCTTGGTGCATAAAGAAGATCTGTAAAGTTGCCATAAAATGTATATTATATTATATATTTTTTTCTTAATATATTAACGGAGAGCCAAAGTTTTAATTCAACTCATTTTTACTTTTAAAGGACATTTTATGCAATTACATTTTTTTTTTTTTTATTGCAAAATTGCAGCAGTTAAACTACTACTCACCTTCTCAAGGTCGGTGTTTCAAATCCAGCACATGAAAGTACAGACATTTGGTAGAAACAGCACTGCTTTGCTCTTGATTGACACTTCCCTTTGAAAATCTAAATATCAATAACTGCATTCAAATGCCTATTTTTGCATATTGACCTCCGACACCTGGGTGGCAAACTCTAAAATGACATCTATTTTCTTTACCGTTGAGATACAAGGACATGTTTATCTGTTGACGTGCAGACAGGCAGCAAGCGACCCCTCAACTCATTCCTGAATTAGAGGTGCGACTGCCCCTGTCATTTATAAAGAGATGTGTAAAAGTCAAACGCATTTCTTAAAGTAGAGGCATTTTACCAGCATCAATTATTCATTTGGCTGCTTTAAATTATTAATCTATTCATAAGGAGACTCAATTATACTCTGAAAACAGAAGCTGAGCCCGTACAAGATTTTCCTTTTTTTTTAAAGAGATGACCTACATTAAGAAGCATTCATGTTCTTATTATTTTATCTTTGTAGCATAAAGCTATTCACTGCATTCATAATACATCTCTCATGATGAAAATAAAGACATGCCTTATGAGGCGGAAGGAAGAAAATGCATTTCTTAAAGGCCATGTATACTGTGTAGGCACTTTGATAGAAACCATGTGAATGCGTTTTGCTTTAATATGCTATTCTTTAGCTGTACGGGTTTATTATCATTAATTTAAGAAGTTTTTATTTGCTTCCATATGTAAGAGTCATCTATGATTCATAATCCACAAACAAACATTGTATGGCTGTATTGTATAGTTGGCCTCATTTAACACTAGAAATTTAAATATTCACTGGGCATTTATATTTGCAGATTCATTATACAATTATATATAATATATGTGTGTGTGTGTGTGTGTG
Organism: Sinocyclocheilus rhinocerous; assembly: GCF_001515625.1. Taxonomy (NCBI): domain Eukaryota; kingdom Metazoa; phylum Chordata; class Actinopteri; order Cypriniformes; family Cyprinidae; genus Sinocyclocheilus; species Sinocyclocheilus rhinocerous. Next base: position 377,828 of record NW_015629570.1, read on the forward strand.
TGTGTGGTACTTTTAATACATAAAGAAAAATCAGCTGCAGACCATTTGGACTGAATGATGAATATTTAAGTTTTCTGAACTCAATCAACACAACAGCATTATCCCCCCCCAAAAAAAAATCTTATAAAAAGTGGCTTGCTAAATCAGCTTATGTTTTTGGATTATATGATTTCCCAAATGTTAAATTCAATGCGAATATATATGTTAAGTGCCTACTTTTCGTGTTTGACTAACAATCATTTTATTTATCAATATTATAAGTGTGAGTTGAGATGATTTTTTTTATTTGTCCATTATAAATTGTGACTCTTAAATTGAGGCTAATTTGATTTAATATTATTTCATTTTGATTCATGGTAACAGTATACCGTAAGGTCTCATTCGCTAACATTTTTACAGCATGTATTAATCTTTCGGTAATATTTGCTATTAAAAATAAATTGTCCATTTTTTGTACATTGTTGAAATTAAGATGAATAAATACTGTAAATATATTAATTGTTTCATGTTATCTAATTTACTCCTAATGTTAACAAATCTTTTATTTTGAAACTTTAAAACGATTATATAATACATACGTTTGGTGACACTTTATAGACACTTTACTATCATTAAAATCAAAAGTTGTATCTGTTATTATTATTTAATGGACCTGAGCTGACAAACTAACATCAAACATTTTTATTAAATAACTTAAGCAAATGAATTTCTCATTGTTAATTGTAATTAAATGCAATGTTAACTAATGGAACCTTAAAGGCAGAGTAAGTGATTTCTGGTAGCCAATGTTGATATTTGAAATCACCAAAACAAACACGCCCCTACATGCGAATATATATGTTAAGTGCCTACTTTTCGTGTTTGACTAACAATCATTTTATTTATCAATATTATATGTGTGAGTTGAGATGATTTTTTTTTATTTGTCCATTATAAATTCTGACTCTTAAATTGAGGCTAATTTGATTTAATATTATTTCATTTTGATTCATGGTAACAGTATACCGTAAGGTCTCATTCGCTAACATTTTTACAGCATGTATTAATCTTTCGGTAATATTTGCTATTAAAAATAAATTGTCCATTTTTTGTACATTGTTGAAATTAAGATGAATAAATACTGTAAATATATTAATTGTTTCATGTTATCTAATTTACTCCTAATGTTAACAAATCTTTTATTTTGAAACTTTAAAACGATTATATAATACATACGTTTGGTGACACTTTATAGACACTTTACTATCATTAAAATCAAAAGTTGTATCTGTTATTATTATTTAATGGACCTGAGCTGACAAACTAACATCAAACATTTTTATTAAATAACTTAAGCAAATGAATTTCTCATTGTTAATTGTAATTAAATGCAATGTTAACTAATGGAACCTTAAAGGCAGAGTAAGTGATTTCTGGTAGCCAATGTTGATATTTGAAATCACCAAAACAAACACGCCCCTACCCCAAAAGAAAATGTCATTCATTTTATTAATCAAACAAACAAACAAACTGTCATTAGGACCAATTGTCAAATTATTAAATACACAATGCCCATCATGCTTGCTACACAATATCTACAATCAAATGTTCCTTCACATCCAATTGTTTGGCGGTAACTGGGGCATTCTCCATTGAACCTGCATGACTCTGAAGACGAGACACTTTTTCATAACTTTTTTTTTTTTTTTTTCCTTTGGAGCTCACCGTACTGATAATGCCAAACCTATTATGCAAATTGTCAAAGTTGGTCTTTTGAAGAATAAAGCATTTTTCAAAATTCATTTGGCTTGCCTGATTAAGGAATTAGAGCTGTGGTTTTGGAAGGAGGGGGGTTTTGCCCCAGTGAGTTCCACAGTCTGTTAACTGTGAACAATGTAGCGTTTTTAAAGGGGTCATATGATGCTTTTTTAAAGATCATTATTTTGTGTATTTGGTGTAACAGAATATGTTGACATGCTTTAATGTTCAAAAAACACATTATTTTTCAAATACTGTACATTACAGATCTGCTCTCTGAAGCAATAAGAGCAGCAACTAGGTCTGAACCTCTTACTCTGTCTGGGCTGAAGTTTCAGGAATTTACAAAGTGAAAAAAAAAAAAATTAAGTGTAATACAATTAATCAGGCGTTACCTTGATAACCACCTCTCTTTGATATTTCAGCCAGGCTCAGCATCTACCTGCATAACTGCAAAAAAATTGGGTATTTAAATTTGCCAAATAACACTCTTACAAACTAGATAAGCTTTTTTTCTGAAGGTAATACCAGTGCAGGAAAATAATAGTGTTGAGGTTTTCTGTATGTTTTAGTGTAAGGAATTCAATATGCTAAAATTAATGTTATTGCGTGATTATGTTTTGCATGACAAACTTTGTCAATAGAAGATTTCCAAGCGCCATGAACATAAGGATATATAGCATTGTATCCTTATGTTCATGGTGCTTCTTGTCATGTTCATAATTTTGCATGTTGTTGGAAAATGTACAATTCTGGAATTGGTTTGGGTCAACACTTCCAATGTAAATTCTGGATCTTGAAGCAAAACTGGTTAAGAACCACTGTCTTGTGGTGTCAGGCAATACAATTTTTAAATCTTAAAATTTTCTAATTGGAACATTTATTTTTACAAGTGAAAAATGAGGTTGAATCTAAAAACATTCTTGTCTTGTCAGTGTCAGATGTGCTGTGACAAAACTAAGCGTAAAATACGACATGACATGAGTGCGTCTACAGCATGCGAATCAGGATAAATGATCTTCCACTTGAGATTTTATAGCAAATATTCTGGTTTATAGATGTCCATCATTTCCTAGAGAGTTTGATATGTATGTTATGTAGTGTTAATCAAATGGATTTCATGTATTTGGGCGTGTGACTTTCATCTCTGCTGGAGGCCTGATCATCAGAAATTCACACTGTGAGACTCTCTCATTCTTTGGTATCACGCTATCGTGTTTGTTTCTGTATGTATAAAGTTTTGCATTGGCCCTCTGTCTTGTAGTAATTGAATCTTTGTGCAGAGACAGAAAGAAATGGAGAGATGAAGTTTGAGACTGGTGGCTTATTCCCAGAAGGCTGCTGTGCCGCATGTCGCAGCCACAATGTCGCCAAACCTCTCTCTGACATTTGAGACCTCGGTACACTCACTTACAGGTCTACATCTATGGAAGAAAATTAATGACAAATGTATTTGAAACAAAAAAGCATGTTGAATTGCACTGAAAAAATAATGAATTGAATTAACAGTGCTTGCATTTTAATGCCTTGTGTTTTCAGGGCTTGCATTTTTAGGTCCTGAAATTTAACAGTTGTTTATTTAAGCTGTGAATATTTCAATTCAAAATATTTCACA
>NW_015629570.1:381376-399554 GCF_001515625.1 Sinocyclocheilus rhinocerous
GGAGCTGCAGGAATAGCAGTAGAGCACCGATGCATGATCTCCAGCTGCTGTCAGTCGCTCACCAGCAGGTGGCACAAGCGGCTGTTGATGAAGACCAAAGCAACAGGTGGATTTAGTCATTCAATCACAAAAACTGATTTGCAGAAATGGAGCAAGCCATAAGTATAAGTATGATCATCAGGGCCAGTATCAATATGCGGAAATCTGATTGTGTTTACGTGTAATTCAACATCTTCGCTGTTACTCGTTTCCCCGTGTAGACTACATATAAGCAGCTTTCTCTAACGTTACTGAAAATTAGATTATAATGCTGTTTTACCCGATGCTGATGTACAGAACTAACATTACATCTGAGGAACACATATTGCGCCTCAATTAACTAATACAGTGAAGTGATAAATACAGTGAAGACCTCAGATCTCGGAATACACTTTATTTATGATGCGAAGCAAATACAGGTAAGCAAATGAGGTCAGAAGAACGCAACGCGCTGCATTTTCTTTCTAATCACTTTTCTAGCGCCATACAGTTAGTTTTAGGTTCGATATTCACCGTAAATTCGCTTTCCCTTACCACTGATTTAACAAGTCGACAGTCACAAAGATATCACTACCATTAGTGATTAGTTTAACAAAATGCAACCACTTTATATCAATGTAAAAAAAGGAATTCAAAACCGCCTATGTGTATTCTTGCTGCAAATTTAAACCGGAGAAAGCTTTGACACGCTATCGCACCCAAGGGACCGTCTGACAGTTCCACCGACTGGGTTTAAACGTCCAATGTATTTTATTTGAAATTACTTTCAACATTTAAAATAACACACTGTCAAACTGTAAATCTTTTATTACTCCGTGATTAACTACAGGTGAGATTTTGCCAATAACTCTCTCCATATATGTACAGTACACAAATATTTTCTTTAAAAAAGTTTTTTTTTCATGTTCCAACGATTGTAGTGATTGTAGTGTACAAGACTGACTTACTACAGGTTAGATTTTGCCAATATCGGCCTTAGGGTATGTACAGTATGTACAGTGGTTTTAAAAAAACTACAGTAATTCACCAAAAGTTTTTTTTTTTCATGTACCAAAGGTTGTAGTATGTTGCTAGTTACAAAACTGACTTCATGTGAAATTTTGCCGACATCTCCCTTACTGTATGTACCGTTCACAATTATTTAAAAACAAAAGTAAAAAAAAAATAAAATAAAAAAAAAGAAGTTTTCCAAAGGTTGTAGTATAAAATATTGATCTACTGTATGTACAGTAAGGAAGATATTAGCAAAATTTTACCTATAGTAAGTCAGTCTAGTCACTAGGAACGTACTACAACCTTTGGAACATTAAAAAACAACAACAACAACAACAAAAAACCTTTAGGTGAATTACAGTAATTTCCTGAGAATAATTATATACTGTATGTACAGTAAGAACAGTCAGTCTAGTCACTAGGAACGTACTACAACATTTGGAACACAAACCCATTTTGGCAAATTACTGTAATTGTTTTCTTAAAAAAAAATTTGTGTACATACTTGGGGAAAGTATTGTCTAAGACGAGCTATTGGCAATATATATTTAGTCAGTTTGCCCTCTAGGCATTTACTGTAAACATTGATTTTTATTAATTATTGGACTTTGTTTTTTACTGTGAGGTAAATTTGCAGATGACCCTTAAAGCAGCATCTTTCTACGTAAAAATCAGACAAATCATGTAACGTGAATGTGGTACAGTCTTGCTCGAGACTAAAAAAACGAATTGAAAGCATACCGAGCCACAGAAGAGACACTGTTTCTCAAGCGCTTTCCGCGAGCGCGATTCAAGACAGAGTGAAACACGGACAAATGCATTTCATTCATTCGTTCATAACCACACACTCCACCGCTTTACTGATTATAAGGGAGTTTTTTGAGATGCTTAAACTCACGCTTGACTTAAGTCAGTGACACTGTTACTTGACAATGTAAATGTTCTTTGCTCGCTTTCTCTGTATAATTTAATCGCTGTTTGAATAACTTTGGAAGGTACAGGTAATAAGAAAATCAATTAATTACACCCGTGAACATGATTCGGACATCTCTGGATGGTGAATTAAATCTCCCAGCATTCCACTCTCCTTCATAGCGTCATCAAGCTTCGCCTTTGTTATTGTTTTGAAAATGCGACCTCTAGCGGCGAAAACTTACATATTGTGCCTTTAAAGTAAAAAATGGATGATAAATACATCTTTCGAATGGAATTAAATAGCACATATTTTGAGTGACTTTCTTGCTCATCATATTTGTTTTCATATAAAAGCAACAGAACTGAAATTATATCAGCAACACAGCGCATGAGTGTGAATAACGCGATATCCACCTTTGATCTCATAGGTATCTGCTCCACTTCGAGAGGTCAGATCTGTCCGTCTTGACTGCATTTATTTCACTCCCTGCCCTCACTGCAGCCGCCTACTCTCGCCTACAGTTCAGGTGAGGCTCATCTCAAACGAGCCTAACTCTTGTCACCCATCGACTCCACATGGTCCCCAAAACACGTTTTGTCATGAAACCACATGCGAGAAGTGTAACGGGAATGACGCGAAACAGGAGTTGTTCATTTGAAAATGGATGTCAGGAAGAAATTAGTGCTGCAAGCTGTTTACGTGATGATCTGTTCTGAAAAAAATTGCTCCATTTCTTGTGTCCACACTTTCCTTAAAGCCATATTGCTGCTGTTTTTCTTCTTCTGACCTCAACCCATGCCTTGCTCTCATTGGCTGTAGCTCGTCATGACACCTGACACCACGTGATGTCGAGTTGGCCGACCGGTCCAGATATTTAGCATGCTAGATATTTGTTTGGCGTCAGCGAAGCAATGCCAAGCCTCTTTGATGCGTCGTTGAGTAGTTCACACATAAAGATTGCAGAGCGCTGATACAGTGAAGACCTCAGATCTCGGAATACACTTTATTTATGATGCGAAGCAAATACAGGTAAGCAAATGAGGTCAGAAGAACGCAACGCGCTGCATTTTCTTTCTAATCACTTTTCTAGCGCCATACAGTTAGTTTTAGGTTCGATATTCACCGTAAATTCGCTTTCCCTTACCACTGATTTAACAAGTCGACAGTCACAAAGATATCACTACCATTAGTGATTAGTTTAACAAAATGCAACCACTTTATATCAATGTAAAAAAAGGAATTCAAAACCGCCTATGTGTATTCTTGCTGCAAATTTAAACCGGAGAAAGCTTTGACGCGCTATCGCACCCAAGGGACCGTCTGACAGTTCCACCGACTGGGTTTAAACGTCCAATGTATTTTATTTGAAATTACTTTCAACATTTAAAATAACACACTGTCAAACTGTAAATCTTTTATTACTCCGTGATTAACTACAGGTGAGATTTTGCCAATAACTCTCTCCATATATGTACAGTACACAAATATTTTCTTTAAAAAAGTTTTTTTTTTCATGTTCCAACGATTGTAGTGCATGCTAGATACAAGACTGACTTACTACAGGTTAGATTTTGCCAATATCGGCCTTAGGGTATGTACAGTGTACAAATTTGTTTTAAAAAAACTACAGTAATTCACCAAAAGTTTTTTTTTTTCATGTACCAAAGGTTGTAGTATGTTGCTAGTTACAAAACTGACTTCATGTGAAATTTTGCCGACATCTCCCTTACTGTATGTACCGTTCACAATTATTTAAAAACAAAAGTAAAAAAAAAATAAAATAAAAAAAAAGAAGTTTTCCAAAGGTTGTAGTATAAAATATTGATCTACTGTATGTACAGTAAGGAAGATATTAGCAAAATTTTACCTATAGTAAGTCAGTCTAGTCACTAGGAACGTACTACAACCTTTGGAACATTAAAAAACAACAACAACAAAAAACCTTTAGGTGAATTACAGTAATTTCCTGAGAATAATTATATACTGTATGTACAGTAAGAACAGTCAGTCTAGTCACTAGGAACGTACTACAACATTTGGAACACAAACCCATTTTGGCAAATTACTGTAATTGTTTTCTTAAAAAAAAAATATTTGTGTACATATTTAGGGAAAGTTATAAGGCGAGTTATTGGCAATATATATTTAGTCAGTTTGCCCTCTAGGCATTTACTGTAAACATTGATTTGAAGTAGTTATTGGACTTCGTTTTTTACTGTGAGGTAAATTTGCAGATGACCCCTAAAGCAGCATCTGAGAATATGCAGCCAAAATCAATCCTAAAACTAACTTTACCGCGCTTGGTTTTCTATAAGATAAAAAATGGTTTGGTGAAACTTTGTGGGTTGTAGGCTCATCTGCTTAACTGTACATAGTATATTTTATTCATTAGATACCGAATTTGAAAATGTATTATGACTGTCTTGATGCTATAAACCACGTTAAGTGTCTTCTTTATGTGAAATATGTTTAACGTGCAGTTTTGCGTGCTGCGTGACTTATGTTCATAGTCTGATTTCATCTGCCTGTATATAGTTTGCATCATCAGTGAGGTGTATTATGAGTTTGGTCTTTTAATAGCTATCATTTTGTGAGCCCACTGAGCCGCGAGAAGCTTTTTTTTTTTTTCAGCATGAAACCTTAAGCAATTGTTCATATTCTACATCTGCTTAACTGAACTAGTCTATAGTTCGCATCATCAATAAAGTTTATTCCGAGGTCTTCACTGTATTTATCACTTCACTGTATCACTGTATTAGTTAATTGAGGCCTTATGCATTGTTGGGGAATCCTGGTGTATGATGTATGAGGGGAACCCCAGTATTACAGCTCAGCTTCTCACAAGACATGATACAAAGTCAAGGAAACTAAGCAACCAAAAGCAATATGTCTTCCTCAGATGTAAATGTTAGTTCTGTACATCAGCGTCGGGTAAAACAGCATTATAATCTCCTTTGCATTAGAGAAAGCTGCTTATATGTAGTCTACACGGGGAAACGAGTAACAGCGAAGATGTTGAATTACACAGTAAACACAATCAGATTTCCGCATATTGATACTGGCCCTGATAATCATACTTCTACTTACTGCTTGCTCCATTTCTGCAAATCAGTTTTTGTGAATGAATGACTTAATCCACCTGTTGCTTTGGTCTTCATCAACAGCCGCTTGTGCCACCTGCTGGTGAGCGACTGACAGCAGCTGGATATCATGCATCGGTGCTCTACTGCTATTCCTGCAGCTCCCGGATGAGAAATGGCGAATTTTCTGCTGAATTTGAACCACTGAATTTGTGGAAGCGAATTTGGAAAGTGAAATAAAATGGACTGAAATTTGCCTGTCGAATATTATACAACGTATTTTTAAACAGATTGAATATTTGGGAAGTTAATTCTGGAAGGTGAATATGAATTACTGAATTTTAAATTATGAAAATGTGTGAAATATTTTGAATTGAAATATTCATATCTTAAATAAACAACTATGTTACATTTTAGGACCTGAAAATGCAAGCCCTGAAAATGCAAACACTGTTAATACAATGCATTATTTTTTCAGTTAGTGCAATTCAACATGCTTTTTGTTTCAAAGACATTTGTCATTAATTTTCTTCCATATACATCTACACACACTTGGCACACATACATGCCTACAGTAAATCAAGTAGAACAGTTATCAGATACTAGATTTTTTTGAAAACCAAAAAAATATCTGCTCCACTGCACCGTAGTTCTTTTAGACACACTGTATTTTTGAGGAATCTACAGATGAGTAGTTGTTGTAAAGCAGCGTTGTAGTCAAGACCACCTAAACCCAGACCAAGACCAGAGAGTGTTGAGACCAAGACAAGACCGAGACAAAGGCAGAGCGAGACCGAGTCAAGACCAAGACCAAACCAGCACTTCTCAAATTCTAATTCTGGAAGGTGAATATGAATTACTGAATTTTAAATTATGAAAATGTGTGAAATATTTTGAATTGAAATATTCATATCTTAAATAAACAACTATGTTACATTTTAGGACCTGAAAATGCAAGCCCTGAAAATGCAAACACTGTTAATACAATGCATTATTTTTTCAGTTAGTGCAATTCAACATGCTTTTTGTTTCAAAGACATTTGTCATTAATTTTCTTCCATATACATCTACACACACTTGGCACACATACATGCCTACAGTAAATCAAGTAGAACAGTTATCAGATACTAGATTTTTTTGAAAACCAAAAAAATATCTGCTCCACTGCACCGTAGTTCTTTTAGGTGAAATAAAATGGACTGAAATTTGCCTGTCGAATATTATACAACGTATTTTTAAACAGATTGAATATTTGGGAAGTGAATTCTGGAAGGTGAATATGAATTATTGAATTTTAAATTATGAAAATGTGTGAAATATTTTGAATTGAAATATTCATAGCTTAAATAAACAACTATGTTACATTTCAGGACCTGAAAATGCAAGCCCTGAAAATGCAAACACTGTTAATACAATGCATTATTTTTTCAGTTAGTGCAATTCAACATGCTTTTTGTTTCAAAGACATTTGTCATTAATTTTCTTCCATATACATCTACACACACTTGGCACACATACATGCCTACAGTAAATCAAGTAGAACAGTTATCAGATACTAGATTTTTTTGAAAACCAAAAAAATATCTGCTCCACTGCACCGTAGTTCTTTTAGACACACTGTATTTTTGAGGAATCTACAGATGAGTAGTTGTTGTAAAGCAGCGTTGTAGTCAAGACCACCTAAACCCAGACCAAGACCAGAGAGTGTTGAGACCAAGACAAGACCGAGACAAAGGCAGAGCGAGACCGAGTCAAGACCAAGACCAAACCAGCACTTCTCAAATTCATATGAAATATTCAAATTTACTGCCTGAGAAATGTCTGATATTTAATCAATAAATACAATTACATAATATAATTAAAGATTCAAATTCCTGACGGCTCGTTTAGGCGATTGCGATCCGATTCTTCTTTTTTTTGGTAGACAACTTTATTTATCGTGCACTGTCGGCTTCACAACTTTGCAGATAGTTTGTTCACATACAGCTACATGACACACTGCATGAAAGGTAATATTCGAAAAGGCATAATAGGGGCACTTTAAGACACTTTATAGAGCTGTATACCAATCAAATGAAATCCAACAAAATTCATCTTTGCACTGCAGAGGTGGCACAGAAATTTCATCTGAATTGGTACAATTACAACTGCATAAATATTGTTGATATTAATGATTTAAAAATATTTTTGTTTTTGAATTATAGAAATATGATGGAAAAATAAAATGATACTTCTAAATATAAAATTAAAACTGCCAGTAAGCTAGGTGGTGGCAAATCACCATGAGTGAGTCATGGAATCATTTATTCAAACGATTTGTTCAAAGCAGTTGATTCATTCGTGAAAACCGCTCTCTTGCTCTTGTGATATTGCTTAATTATATGTTAATATTATATAATACAAAACAAGATCTCATACAAGTACTTTTTTGCAATCATATCTTGACATTTTTTGGGTAATTGTATTAATTTTTGTGACGCCATTCCCCATTAAATTCTGACCCGGCGTAAAAGTATCAAAATAAATCAAATTAGAAGTAAGTTATTGATTGCATTTGAAGCAGGAAGTTTCACATCCAATCACAGTAATGATGTTAACAAATAAATCAGACAATGGACCGGCAAAAGCATTGGAAAGATTGCTCTTAATCTATAACGTTTCACAGCTTGGAGTTTTAGAATTTGGTCGTTTGATTTCCTTGTTATCAAAAGGTTGTTTGGCTTCCTAAAGTCTCCGTGTTTGTGAGGGTCAAGCATAGAGGTCCAGTGGAGAAAAAAAGGAAAAGAATCGAAATTGAGGGCTGAACCAAAATTGTGTATTAGAATCCATAAACCTCAAGCTACAAGACCAAGAGATAGTTCGAGAGTAGCACACTTTCAAAACATCCCTGTTTGTCTAACCCACTTTCTTCTAGTATCATTCTTGTTTCAAACCCCATTTGTGGTTTATTTTTTCACATTCCCATGTATTTCATCATGTAGAGACAATAGTGCAACACTCCTCCAGGTTGGATGTGTTAGTCTGTTGAAAAGGTAAAACAAAAATCAAATTGCCAGGGGAATAAATGCCGAGCCAAACAACTGCCATTGAGAAGAATGGGAATGTTAACAGATAACTCCAGGTATTATAGACCACCTTGGTCTTAAATTCACCCCGTCACACTATATTCCCAAATCATAACTTACACAGCATCACAGCCCCTCCCCAACCTCTAGGGAGCCATTCCACCTTTGGTCATTTTCATCTGGGAAATGGGGAAATGAGTTTCAGATCAATAACTCGAATGAGAACGGATGTACACTTGTGGTGGGATGGGTTTAGATCTTTATTAGAGAGTCATTTACCAACGTTGCGTCACCAGGCATGCGTATGGAGGGCGTAGGGACCCGGAGGGGTGACACGGAGCTGACAGACTGAATTTGTTGAGTCAGTGGAGCAGAGAAATGATGTCTGATAAATGAAATTGAAACAGCCTCCCTGCTCAGTGTTCCTTATTCTCTCCATCTCTCCAATGAGCTCAGGATTTTCTTGCGACTTTTCGCTCCAAATACCATGTTGCTAGTTGGATGCTGTAGAAATATGAAGGGACTTGTACAGAGGCCTGTATTTGCAGTGAAAAACTGACAAGCGTGGAAGCCATGGTAGAAAGTAAGATGTCTCGATGTCATTATGCCTAAAACTGGACGCTCTGCAGTATCACTACACCAACTGCACTCATAGTTTTTGGGCAAATTGCACCATTACCTGATTTGCATCTTTTGCATTAGTGAATTCCTACTTCAACGTTATACATTACAACTTTCTTGACATCCTACTGCTTTAATTTTTGATAATTGAGTCCATCGATTAATATCAAAAGTACTAGCTCTGTCCAGCTGCATTCAGAGTTTTTGGGGTAGTTGCACAGTTACCTGATTTACATCTTTGCATTTGTGAATACGCTGCCACTTTCCTGTTCGTACTATTTTTGTTAACTGACTCGTTAAGTCCATCATTTGATATCAAAGCTACTAGCTCTGTCCAGCTGCATTCAGAGTTTTGGTCACGTTGCACTGTTACGTGATTTGCATCTTCCTACTTCAAAGCCATACACTACCACTTTCTTGATGTTCTTACTACTTTAGTTTGTGTCAATTGAGTCTTTAAGTCCATCATTTGATATTGAAAATACTAACTGTCCAGCTGCATTCAGAGATTTTGGCCACATTGCACCCTTACCTTGAGCTACATGTGAGCAAAATCTGTGATCTTGTTGATTGTAGAAATTGGGTGATTCAGTAAATTAGATTCTGGTTGATTTGGACAGTTGGATCAATGGTGGAACTACAAGCATTGGAGGTTTCGGGTGAAGGAAAGCTGCTCACGCATTGCATACCACATCTGATTGGAGGGTGGGAACATAGCTGCCAAGGTATGCTGGTTTATTGGACAACTGGAATTGATAGATATTAGATCATATAAATATATATATATCAAATCTAATAAAGTTGTGTTGGCTTTATACATAAAACTAGGAAAAAGGGTCAATGGCATACCAAAGGTACTAGATATGTCCAACTGCATTCAGAGTTTTTGGGCATGTTTCATGGTTGATTTCAGTCTGCATTAGGGAATTCCTAATTTGAAACCATGCACTGCCAATTTCTTCACGTTCTTACTGCTTTAGTTTGTTAATTGAGTCTTTAAGTCCATCATTTTTATACCAAAGGTACTATCTCTGTCCAAAAGATTTACTTGATGTGGATTTATGGTCCTGTGGCTTTTTTCCAGTGCTGTGAAGTCCATGAAGTGGTAGGGTGTCCCTTTCATCATTTAATGATTCAAAAGGGTGCCCGTGAGCGCCCCCTTTGTGTCCTGGAAGTACCCTGAATGTGTCATTTTTTTTTAAGTCTGTAGTTGTGTGAAATTCATAAATCAATCTCCCATCGGTCCAGCCTTAGTACGTTTACAGAGTGTCAACTCTGAGAATGACCTGAGGGCTGAGGGTGCCATTTAGGTCAAGACAAAGGTTTTATAATGTGGATTTATCTCTACCTTATTCTCTAAATGTACTCTAAATGGGCTGCACTTGTTTGTTCTGCCTTTGAAAAAAGACCCTAATATAACCAGGGCACATCTGATCTGCTTCAGTGTTGCTACTGCAACTGCAACATTTAGAACATCTGTTAGTAGGTCTATTATTTATTTATTTATTTTTTTTACATTTGAAGACAAGTCTAGGTCTTATTGCACCCCAATATCTGATGTTTTTGCATTGCAACATTGTTTTCATTATATTTTATCAGCCTCTTTCATTATAATTTAGTTTTGCAATAACTAAAATATATTTAATTTAGTTTTTGTTTACTTTGTGAGGTGCTTTCAACTGGAGTGATGATAATGTCACAATGCGAAACATCTCAATGGTATTAAAATAGGCTGCTTGTTCTTGTTTGGGCTGTATTTCACTATTTTAAATTAAACATGTTCTTGACAGGTTTTGTGAAATTCTGCAGCTTTTTATAGTCTTCATCTGGTTGTTCCCACCAAATTTGTCAATCACTGGTGTAACTATAAATTATGTGGGAGGAGTTGACACAGATGTTTTAATACAAATGTCAGTGGTGCTGGTCTGTGATTTCGGGATACATGGAAAATGAAAAGGTACAAAAACATCAGGGGGAACAGTTACTAGCCAGTCCACAATTACATAACCTTTCACTCTAGTAACTTCACATGCATATTGACAACTTCTTCACATACTTTCTGTCTCCTGCATGCAAATAAACATGACCTGGTTCACTAGTCTTCACAGACTGGCTGCGTATTGTTCCAGTGCTTTGACGCTGAGAGTTGTGTGAGCTGATGGGGCCGACACGGGCATTGTCAAAGCCTCCATACCTACTTAAAAGTAAATGTGTCTTTCATTTAGCATAATTTCTCTGCCAGTCTCCCTCCATTAATTCTGTCAGGAACGGTGAATTGCTCTAGAGCCTCAACCAATTAAACGTGTGTAGATCTCTTATGAGCTTGACACACCACTAAAGGAAGAATAGAAGAGTAGTTTGCTACATATTTAGAATGATGCGTGCCTAAAAACCACTTACTTCTAACACATAGTTACGCTGACCGCAAAAGCTTGTCTTTCATGGCAGATAAAAAGGTAAAGAACAAAAAATGAGGAACTAGTGTATGTCAAGAAATACTGATGTGCCAAAGGTCCTTCAAGATAACAAGAATAAACTAATCTAGTATTTATGTATTTTTTGGAGCAAATTAGAATCTGGACATTTTTTACAAATCTTATTACAGACTTTTAAAACACAAAGACTCTTAAAAAAATAAAGGTCCTTTATTGGGATTGATAGTTCCATGAAGAACCTTTATCATTCATGGAACCTTTCCAGTCCATAAGGTTCTTCAGAATATTAAAATATTATTCTCATTGAGAGAAAATAAATGTTATTTTTGGAACTGTTCTCTGAAAGGTTCTTTGGGGAACCAAAAATTGTTATTTTATTGCATCGCTACACCGCCCCCCCTTTGGATTTAATTGTCTACATCATGTGAGTGAAATCCGTGAGCTTGTTGACTTGTAGAAATTGGTTGATTCACTAAATTAGCTCCTCATTAATTTGGACAGTTGGATTTATGGTGAAACTACAAGCATTGGAGGTTTCGGGTGAAGGAAAACCGCTCAAACATGGCACACTACATCTGATTGGAGGGTGGGAAAATAGCTGCCAAGGTGTGCTGGTTTATTGCACTACTGAAATTGATGTCGGGCGTCTCGGTATGTAAAACTTTAATCGAATTGTGGGTGCAGCGCTGGTCCTCGACATTACATGACATAAATTCAACTCTATAAACCTATCAGGTGAGAATAGTGAAGGTTTACAGTATATGTAGAAGCTTCCAAAAACTTGGAGAAGTTTTTGTCATCGTCTCACACAGATAACACTGTCGAAGCAATTGGAAGTGGAAGGTGTGAAGGAGGTTGATTTAGGTGTCCATGCCTTAACTTGGACATTTGTGGTCTTTTGGGGCTAGTTCTCCAAACGATTAAGCTAAACGGCTAAAATGAAGGATGCAGTAAATATTATTGCCCTAGAAGGATCTACAAATAAAGTCTTGTTGATTCTAATTAACTTTTAACTGGTCACCTTCAATTTTCAGGAGAGTAAAACAATTTTAAGGTCTTGTTTTAGTCACAGTCATGCTGGTTTTAGCTTGGCTACAATTATCAACAAGTTTAACCACTTTGTATTAGTAAAATACATGTATTATCCATCAATAATGAGTTTTTGAAAGACCATATTAAAATGTAAGCTTTTCCAAACCGTTGATAAATCATTTTTACAATGTAGGTGATATGCTGCACTTCATTTTAAATCAACATCAATGTTTTTTTCAATAAGTTTAAAATTATGAATAAGGGAAATTGCATATCCTGCTGTAAAATATGACCATGTTTTTCCAGATATATAAAGATGTTTTCAGACTTTTTTTTTTTCTTACCCCATTTTATTATTATTTTTATGTATTAAATCTTCTAGAATTAGGCCCGTCTAATAAAATTATATTGGATTTATTCTTAAAACTGGAAAAAAATGGGTGGAGAAATTGAGTCAATAAGTAAAAAAATATATATATTACCATATTTTGGGACATGGACTCTGGTGTTTTTTGAAATACCTTAAATTATCATGCAAATGCAGTTGTATATACCATACGATTACGTACAGTACCATGCTATTACCATCACTGTATTTTAATGCAATCACTTTTTTTTCCCTTTAGAATGAAATGCATAAAACAAAAGTCGATATAGAAATGGACAGACACACTTCCTCTTCTACCACCCACAGCGCAGGGTTGGCGTCAAACGCTGGAAGACTATCTGCCACAGACCCGCACCCGTGGCGTCTCAAATACAGCTCACCACTCAACATATCGAGCGTCTGACTGCCGTGAGAGTAGCTAACATATCACAAACACAGACACACACACACACACACACACACACACACACACACACCATCATCTCAGCCTCTCATTGCTGCAAGCTATTACCACGCTGCATAGCCTCTCTACCCTTCATTACACTAGAGATCTCCACGTACCACTGTGTGATATATTGCATGTTTGTTCACACGTCTTCTACCGTAACGCATCCCAAATCAGAGGTATTTATTGGGCGTGGGCTACAATTACTGGTAGGACCAGCAAGCAAAAACCACCTGGTCAAAAGAACCCATCAGTCCCAGACAAAGATGGATTCATCAAAAGTATTTAGAGTGTCAGTGAGAGTAGAGAGGATGTAGAGACCAGACAGAGAATGATGAAGATGAGGATGAATCTCAACTCACATTTCACAAAGCCATTACTGGGCAATCTGCCCCTGCAATTTCTTCAATCTCGCCCAATCAAACCCTGGCGTGGTAAGAGAGAGCTTGATGATGACTCACATTGCTAATGTGAAGATGAGTTTCTGCCCGTGTGTGTGTCGGTGGGCGAGAAGATGTTCCAGACATCTAAATGTCTCTGATCTGGAGTGTTGTTTTGACTGGGAATCAAGAGAAGCCCATTTATTTTAAATTTACTTCAAGCAGCTCTTGATTTCCAGCCAAAACAAAAAATTCTTGATGTTAAATAAGTTTTGGCAAAACAAAGAATCATCAGTACGCCGATAATACATATGTTCTATAGTTTGGTCTCAGTAGACCTTAGTGTGGTGTTTTTTTTTAAATATAATTTGCGAAAGTCCATTCAAAGGGATTGTTCGGTTTTAAAGCCCTAAGTCATGTCCAATTCAAAATTAAAGGACAATATTTTTGGGACTGTACGTCTATCATCTTGTATAAATGCACAGTCCTTCACTTTAAATAAAAATAAATTGGTTTACTCAAATATTTGAGAACTTTAACTTGTTGGGTCTATTCCATTTTATTTGTCATACTACCAAATGTAGGTAGTCAGATCTGCTTAATTTTTATTTTTATTTTTACTTGCATTTACCCAATTCATAAAGTGTATTTAATTAATTTCACAACTTTAAAATTCACTACTTTTTTGTTTGTTTCTTTCCACCTATAAGGCCAGAAACTTACTTCTGTATGCTACTTTAAGCAAGCAGACAATTCTTTTTCCAAAACATTGCAAGTGTTTTTGTGGTGGTAACAAATCTCAAGGCGGCGTCAGAGTTTCTTTTGAATCTCTGCACAGTTAAACCAAATGCTATTTTTCCCATAGCCTGCTCGGCCATATTATTTCAGCCGTGTTTAACAGCAGAATTCCTGCTGGAAAAACTAATTCAAACAAGCAAATTGCAACCACTTTAGTGTTAAATTTAGCATTACATCACTTGCTTATTAATGGATCCTCTGCAGTGAATGGGTGCCATCAGAATAAGAGTCCAAACAGCTGATAAAAAACATCACAATAATTCACAAGTAATCCACACCACTCCAGTCCATCAATTAATTTCGTATGAAGTGAAAAGCTGGATGTTTGTAAGAAACAAATCCATCATTATAGTTTTTTAACAGTAAACTGTCATTTCTGGCCTAAACATGAGTACATAATCCATAAAAACACTTCCTCCAGTGAAAAAGTCCATCACCTATAGTCTTCTCACATCAAGTGCTTGATCTGTGCATATATCTCTCCTTATTCTGATGAATACTTTTTCACTGAAGAAAGCAATATTATGGATGGAAGCTGTTTGGACTCTCATTCTGACTTCTGGCACCCATTCACTGCAGTGGATCCACTGGTGAGCAAGTGATGTAATGCTAAATTTCTCCAAATCTGTTCCCATGAAGAAATAAACTAATCTACATCTTGTACATTTTCAGCAAATTTTCATTTTTAGGTGAACTATTCCTTTAAAACTCCATTATGTAAACAACCTCTATCTTATGATTGGCTAACCTCCACTGACTTTTTAATGTAGCTTCCCTTTAATTAGCACTGCAAATCGACATATTATTTAAAACCATAAAAGGAAAAAATGTTGCATTCTGAAACAGCATAACATATGTTATGCTAAATATTTTTGTGCAAAAGTTCACAAGAGCGATTTATTTTCTGGAAGTGTTTTTCACATCCCAGATGGACGGCTAAAAGTTGTGCGTATGTCTTGGCTCGACTGACAGTGTCACAAGTAGCCAGCCGGGTTGTGTTTGTGAAGATGTCAGACAGAAGATCTCAGTCTCTATCACTCAGCACCATCCACTAGGACATTTCTCAGCCTGTCGCACACACACACACACGACACGCACACTTACACACCTACCTCACACTTCAGCATGACACCTATCACACCAATCTCTGCCCTTCATCTTCATTCTGGTCTCTTTGACCCTTGTCTCATCCCATATTGTCCTTCAGCGACTGTGAGATAGTGTGTGCACTGTGCTGTAATCTCTAAGAATGATACCGCAGGAAAAAAAAAAAAATAATAAAACCGTTGTTTTGAAATCTTTCCGGGCTGGAGGGGTTTAGCAATCTCTGGCGCTTCGCAGAACTTTCCTATCAGATCGCTGCCATCCCTGTGACCTTACAGTGGCCTTTGTGTGCTGAAGCATGTAGCTGTGAAATAGTCCTTGACAATTAGAAGCGCACATACACACACACACGAGCGGGAGCTTTCTTTCATATTCAGGTTTAATTGCATGTGGCCAGTCATTATGAGATGTCTTAAAGGGCACAACTGCACATCTTTAATAATAAATGTGACACTTTGTCAGGTACGCCACGGTTATTATAGGATCAAAACAGTCATGGCTGGCTCTTTTCAAGTGTGTGTGTGGTATTGAAGATGTCAATTTGCTTCGTCAAACTGTTAATATAAAGCGAAATTACTTAATGATTGATCAATTTCAGAACTTTATATTATTTTTTTGTCACATTATTTTAAATTGAATATAATTTAGTATACAAATTATATTATATTTTATCTTATATATAGTATATTATAATTTCTGTTATATTTGTATATTTAAATACAGTGTAGGCAAGATAAAGGATTATGGTTCCTCCTATTATGACTTTGACATTTATTTATGACTGACTTTATTACTTTGGAAATGTATGACTTATTACTCTTAGTGCTGGGCGGTATGACAAGAAATTTATATCACGGTATTTTTCAAAATTATACCGGTTTCACGGTACATGACGGTATTTTTTTTCTTATGAATTTATTATTTTTATTATAACTTTGACTATTTATCTTTATTTTTGACTGTCTATTATGCCTCATTTTCCACTAATTCTATGATTTATTATAATTCATTCGACTTAATTTATATTTTTTATTTATTATTATTACTGACTTGTTTGATTTTTTTTTACTATGACTTATGACTCGTGGCTTATTTAATACTTGATAATGTTTTTTTTAATTTATGACTTTTATGACTTTGAATTGACTTTATGACCTATGACTGACATTAAACACTTTGATTTATTAACACCTTCATTTATGACTGTTATATTATGATCGTTTTTATATTGCAATTTGATTTTCCTATGACTGACGTTATGACAACTTTTTATGACTTATTTAACATTTTATTCTGATTGATTATAACTTATTAGTTTGACACTTATGATTTATAGCTGATTTTAATTTATGACTTGTGTAATACTTTAACTCATTCATTTGACTATTTATTTTTTATGACTATTTATATATTATTTGCAATTTATGATTCATTCATATGACTGACTATGACTTGTTTGACTTAAGATTTATATGATTGTTATAACTGTTTATTATTATTTATTTGTATTTTTTTTTAGCTATTTGTTTATTCTTTTACAGCATATATCTGTATGCCACCTATTTTATTTTAATGTTTTAAGTCTTAAAGTAATCTAGTTGCCTTGTTTTCAATTGCATGAACAGAGTGGACAAATTAGTGATGGTTAAGGATCTTGGCTGCTGATGTAAAGGTTGTAGGTTCAGTTCCACATAGCAGGGGACCCTGAAACCCAAGAGTCAGTGAGATCATTGTTGTGCTCCGTCACCATTGGGCTCATGAGTGAGGCACTTAACCCAAGGTTGCTCCTGCGGGACTGATTCTCCTAGCAATTAGTGTACCGCGAGTTGCTTCGGATGAAAAGCATCTGCTAAATGGCGAGTAAATGAACATTGGCACTTTAGTATCCAAGACCTGTGTTGAGACCTTAATCATGTTTCATTAGATTGTGAAGTTTCTTAGAATACTTCACCGATAAGTGTTTTATGAAGCTTGAAATTTCCACTCTCCAAACATTGTAACTGCTTGGAAAAAAGCTACCTGCACATTCCTGAAAATGCTCCTTTTGTGTCCCGCAGAAGAAAGCCATACAGGTTTGGACCGACCTGAGGGTGAGTAAATGATGACAGCATTTTTGACAGCATGAACTCTTTAAGATCCCTTGGGTTCAGTGAACGCAGAGTGGTTCTAATACAAAGCCGAACGCTGAAAGGTCAAATAAGATAAAAGTAAATCAACTTGATGTTGGCTTCTTATAGTAAGTCACCTTTATTCACATCTCTCAGATGATGCCCTTGACTTTGAGAAGAGGTGTGTGTGTATTTATGTAAGAGTTTGAGAGTGAACGAGAAGAAAAACACTCTTCCCACACACACTGGCCAGTGTTAATTTGTACAGTTTTTGTGTTGGTCGTAATTCTTGTCTTGGCCACACTTTATATTAGGTGGTCTTAACTACTATGTACTTACATCAAAAAATAAGTACAATGTTAAGGCCACCTAATATAAAGTGGGACCCTTGTCTTTTATATCTCATGAAGTGTGTGAGCTGAACTCAAAATTTGTCTGGCCTATTAATCCTTTAGAGGTCACATGGATTTCCATTTCTTTTAAAATTTTCCCACCAAATAGTTATTAGATATATATTTTTTCAGTCTCACCTTAGGTTTTTCCTTTAATTTGCATGATCTTTGGCTTATATAATTTAGAGGCACACCTGGTAAAATATAAAGCATGTTTTAAGCATACAATACTGTAATTAATTAATTAATTAATTTATTTATTTACCACTTTTATTTATTATTATTATTTTAGTTTTTCCCAACAGACAATTTCATTTCATTTTCATTTATTTTAACTTAATGTACTAAAATAATTAAATAAAACTGAAATAAAAATGCATGC
>NW_015629570.1:399611-422631 GCF_001515625.1 Sinocyclocheilus rhinocerous
TATATATATATATATATATAAACTATATAAACATTTTTTTTTTAAATTACACACAGCAACATTACCAAAATTTTAACTAAAGTTAAATGAAAACTAATTCAAAATATTAATAAAAACTATAATAGTATCTCAGTGATACTAAAATAACACTGTTGTGTATATACTTATTTATACATTCATAATTATGATGATAACTGTAGTTAGTACTAGTTGTTATTATTATTATTATTATTATTATATATGTTATATTAACTACATCTAAAATAGATTTTAACCTTTCATTACCATAACATTTTAATCAATTTAGTCATCAGTATCAACAAAGCAACCTTTGTTTTTTTGTTTTTTTTAATTACAAATTTCATGCACACTAAACATTTGGATATCCAGAAAATCAACAGATTCCACCGGCTTCTGCACGCTGTCTCACTTCTATATGGAAAACACTATTTTATCTGTTTGACTTGCAGGCTTTTCTCTCTCAGATGAACGAGTGATTAAAACCGTATCGGCAGAAGCCAAACAGGGATGCATAGACAAGACTAATGTACACACAGCTGATCCCACGACGCTGGGGGGAAAAAACGCAGAACCTCTCTCTGCATTGTGGTAAATAATTGAGCGCTGCATGATTAATTATGCATTATGAAATACACTGTCAAAGCAGAAAGTTTTATTTTGTACCCAAATGCACAGAGCCATGCTCTTTTTTTTTTTTTGGATCTGGGTCAAAATGTTTAACAAACGCAGCGTGCGCCACATCGCCGTGGGTCTGACTGGTGGTCGGCATGTCAATCGGTGACTAATTGTTGCGAACGAATCCGATTTCCCAGGAGCACTGAGCGTTTTGAGCTCCATTTCTCTGGATTTCTTCATGCCAGGTGCCTCAAGTTTGTTAATTTATTGAAAAGATTCTAATTAACTGGTTCTAGAGGAGGAAGAAATGTCGCAGGGAGATTTATAGGTTGTGCAATACAGCTGGAAGGCGACCCGTCAGAGTCACTCCACAGAAAACCGCTCTCGCTCTTTGTTCGTCGCATATTCACGTCTGCTAAATACGTGGGCAATTACATTATTCTGAGGTAATTACCGTAAATTCAACTGCCTAAGGAAATGGCGCATTTTTAGCACAGGCCTCTAGGAGTATATGAGCCGCTGGTTTTCAATTGAGCAAAATAGGTTGCAGACCAATTACTAATTAAATACCAGTTGAGACTAATTGGTTTCAAAGTACCAAGCCACGAAATTGAAGATTCGAAGAGCTGAGGATCACGAAAACTGTCAACACGTATGACTCGAAACCAGCTTAGCGTGTTTTGGGAGCTTCTTTCCCTGCCATCTCAATTTTAAGCTTAGTTTTAGATCAATACGCAGACTCCACTAAAGTGTCCTCTTTGGGGTAGACATCATTCCGGCGGACCCCGTAGACTGCTCCAGTTGTACGCCCTGCTCGGGGCTACCAGCTTGAAGGATGATGTCATTACAAAAACTGTGTCATCTTCCTTGCATTTTGTAAACAAGCCGCACTATGAACTTGGCGGGCAAGTGTTGCAATCCTCTGATGTTATCTGGGTCTCATTCCTCATGTACACCACATCAAACGTCACGGAATGACCTAAAACGTAACGGCATCAATGTCGACATGGACATCTGTGACAAGAGCCAAGGTTAGTATTATTTTGCATTTTTACCACAAACAATCTGTATGTTTTCTTTTCAGACTTCTTTATTATTGTTTTTTTGGCCTAGAAGTGTCTTGGAATCAGAAACCATAAATGGTAAAAATGCCAAAATCGATGCTCGTAAATCCCACATGCTACTCAGCTAAGCATAAATACACACCTACTTGACTTTAGGTGGTGTTACAATATACTAGTTTTCTCTGAACAAATATATTCAAAACCATTTGGCTAGAATTTGTTTTTTTCCCCCCACTGAGTCCCAGAGTTGTCGAATAGTTGCATTATGGCTATTTTTTCCACACCTTTTTATTAAATTTTTATCTATAATAATAATAATAATACTAATAAATATTCCTTCCTTC
This sequence comes from Sinocyclocheilus rhinocerous, assembly GCF_001515625.1. Classification (NCBI taxonomy): domain Eukaryota; kingdom Metazoa; phylum Chordata; class Actinopteri; order Cypriniformes; family Cyprinidae; genus Sinocyclocheilus; species Sinocyclocheilus rhinocerous. Next base: position 401,656 of record NW_015629570.1, read on the forward strand.
CTTCCTTCATTCCTTCTCTCCCTGTCCTATTGGTCCCGCTGACAGAAAGTTATCAGATGAATTTTGAAGTGTTTTGGACATAAAATGAGCTTGTTTTAATACATTTAACAAAAAGTGTGTATCTGGCAACTATACTGACTAACTGACCTGCATCTTTTGGTATGTGAAGTCCAGTGTTGGGAAGATTACTTTGGAAATGTAATAGGTTACAGATTACAAGTTACCCTATTTACAATGTAATAAGTAGTGTAACTATTTCAATTACTTCATTAAAGTAATGTAACTGATTACATTTGATTACTTTTTGATGGCTTTTCTGAATTTCTAACAAATGTTTTCAACTGTTAATAATTTTGAAACATTTAAAACAGGCAGGGTTAATCTTTCAGTAGTACTCTGATTACTGTCAGACTTTCAAAATCTTGCATCACTTGAATTAAGTGTATAAAAATTATATTATAAAGCACAGACACCACAAAATTAGACTTTAGCACCTCTTTTTACTTTGAGATCGTTCTGAGGTTAAATACAGATTTAAAATCATAACAAGATACAGTAGTGTAATAGCTATGATCTTTGCATAGCTATGACAGGAAACACATGCTAACAATGCTTTGGAAAAAAACAGTTAATCCTAAAAAAAAAAAAGCATATACATAAACCCCCTTTGGGGTTCAAAGGATGTAACCCCCTTTGGAATCATTAACATTTTCATAAGTAACTGTAATTTAATTACACATTTTTTCGCAGTAACTGTAACAAATTACAATTACATTTATTTTGTTATTCTGTTACATTTAACTAGTTACTACCCAACACCGGTGAAGTCTAAATTTTTACAAACATTTGCGAGAATTGCCCACAAATCTCACAAAAAATACAACAAAGAAAAGGTTATTAATGTAGTTTCACTTAAAATATTTCTAAAAATGGGGTATAAAATGTATTTTATCTACACTGAACAAAATTATAAACGCAACACTCATGAGCTGAACTCAAAGATCTAAGACTTTTTCTATGTACACAAAAGGCCTATTTCTCTCAAATATTGTTCACAAATCTGTCTAAATCTGTGTTAGTGAGCACTTCTCCTTTGCCGAGATAATCCATCCACCTCACAGGTGTGGCATATCAAGATGCTGATTAGACAGCATGATTATTGCACAGGTCCGGTGCACCCAGGATGCGTCTTTGAATCAAACACAGGTTTATCTCACATTTCTGTTTGCTCTTTTAGATGAATGTACATGTGTATAAATGCCCACTGTCGCCAGAGGATGTATTTCTCTCCTTGTTGTGTTACGGTAAACAACGCATGAAACGCAGTTCTCTGTGTCCACCTGTGATTTATGTGCTATTGGATGAGAAGCGTTACATAAAGCATAAATCTACCAAAATGCTTTTTTGTTGTTGTTTAATTAAAATAAATAAATAAATAATAATAATTCTTTGAAAAGTCACCCTTTTCCTTGTTCCTTTCAGGATGTTTTAGTAAGAAACCGAGACAAAAAGTGACCATCTATTTTGGTTATTTTCTTCAACCACTATTTGAACCATTATATATTTTTTTCTATTTTACTTGTTTCGTTTAGTTTTTGTTATTTTGTTCCAGTTAACAAAAATGTTTGTAACTGAAGCATGTAAAAATGTTTTTTCCTTTTTTCTTGCCAGAAAGGCCCACACTGGGATGATCAGGATGGCTTTTGTGGCACTAAATCGAGAGGAAAAGTGGAATGGCTGGCAACCGAGAAAAGGCCTGGTCTGGTTTTGTTTGATATTTTGGACTGATATGTATTTTCTCAGCGTGAGTATACTCGGGCTCTCATTGTCAGAGGCGGAGCAATCAGAAAAAGACGACAGACCCACTGAGAACCGTAGGTAAGCAGGACGCAATAACCCTCAAAATAAAGCTCGATACCCACACGTCTCCTTTGAATATAGAACGGCGACTGGACTCTAGTTCAACTCTGTGGAAATGACAATGTAACTACAGGGATAAAGACCTGCTCCGTCAGAATGCCCAACAAATTGTGGTACGTCACGTGTCCACCAATCGCCATTCGCTCAGGTAAGGTGTGGAAAACGGAAAAACTCTCCTTCAAAGAACCCACTGCCGCAATTACCGCTGCAGTTTAGAGAATGAATGGTGACTTCATAAGCAGCGAGGGCTTTTAAAAGGAGAAAATGATATACTGAGAGCTCATAAGCTATAAATGCATTAAAAATTACTTTCCCATAAATTACTTGTGTCATCATTACAAATGGTTTCATTCCCAGGCGAAACAATGGAGGCAGTTTAAACTAGAATGCTTTAGCTCCAGTCGAGATTCTGCTTCTTGGAGTGAAGATTAATAACAGATTCATTATAGGAAAGGACAATCATTGTCTAATTGTTTAAGAGAAAATGCCACATCTTCCTGAATGCAGACACTGATGATTTTTTGTTCCCAAAACGAGAAAAAAAGCACCAATACTATGTGTTCTTGCATTTCAGAGTGAAAAGGTATTGAACAGAATGCAAAATGTAGGTTTTGTAACTTTTTAACTTGACAACTTTTTAAAAACTTTAAATATATATTTTTTTATATGCATTATATACATTAATACAAGATTTACATAATGTTTTAATATAATGTAATGTTTCTGTCTCAGTGCGTCTATGGTAGCTGCCTAAAAATATGACAAGTATTGCATATGACTGTTATGAAGCTGTACAATATTTTTGTTATAAATATGAAACTGAAGTCGTTATTAACAGAAAATCACATTCGCATTTGCTTAACAATGATTCCAGACACTATTGCTGTTTTGTCATAAAATGTGTTGATTTAAATTGAACTATGGCTGACGAAAAGATTTTCAGTGAATAACAACTCAAATGTTTAGATTTTTATCACAATAAGTCTTGCTTAGAAGACGCACAGCGTTGTTTGAATTACTCTTAACGTAGACCAAGAAACATAACGATGAAAATATAGCTTTAACAATCGTTCTAAATATAATAGCAAACTGTAATCATAATGGCACAGAGGAATGATATCATTGGTATCGATATCAGCTAATGAAAAAAAATTCAGAATCAGAATCTATCCTATTTTATAGAGCTCTAGTATTTAATATGACAAACGACAAAACTCGAGTGCACACTCATAATGAACAGAATGTTATAGTATGTTGGTGTGGATGCTGATATAGTAAAAAAATAAAATAAAATTAGTTATTCTTTACAGCTATCGTTCATGGTGTGAACAGCCCTTTAGAATGCATGTATGGTTCTATTTGAACACTCTTCAAACCATCTTCTTTTGTGTTCCACAAATGAAAGAAAATCATACTGAATGGAATGAAGGTGAGTTAATGACAGCATTTTCAGTTATTTTGTATTTTTTTTGCATGGAATATTTCTTTAACACCACATCTGCGTCTACAATAATACAAAACATCATGCTTAAATCGTCCAATCTGTTCTGTGACTCAGCCCAAAGACTAGACATCTAATCAAAGGATCTCAATCACTTAACAGGATAGTTTGGTCAGACTGATGTGACCCCATGGGTGCTGGGAGTTCGGGGTGCATCGATCAGACGGTGTAAATAAAACTAATTATGCACTTTTTTTCATCGACTGTTTGTTTTTAGCATTAAAGTGGTGCAAAAACACAAAATAAGCTACATGCACCTAGCAGGAGGTATAGCGGAGGCCATCTGCACCCCGCGGAAAAACTAATAAAGGGAAAAAAGTGACTAAAATCCATCCTTTAAACATGCAGAATGTAGCTGGGGAGGCTGTCGCAGTGCAGTTTATGGAGTAAAAATGAATAACTTGGGGATAATTGGGGCAGTTATTCTATGCTTACATGGCTTAAGATGATAAACTCTTGTGTGCTCAGCACTTTGAAACCCCTGTTAGACGTGTCGGTCCACAGATCTGTATTCGCTAAAGATAAACTCCCAGACGTGATCCTAAATACAAACCCTTTTTTCCTTTAGATTAGAGTGAGAGCTGCAGTCCAAGAGCTGTGTGTTTTTGTGAAAGGTGTCTGATCGCCCGGTATGGTGCAGACCTCGTGACAGCTGGCTGTAGAGCAATTTTCAAGTAATTTGAGACTCGAGATTCTTGTAATAAAACAAAATCTAACACTCAACACAAGCACAGAAATCCCATAGACTTACATTGACAAAGAAATATAATCTGTGTCTAGAGACCTGAATATCATAGAGAATTGAAGGTGGCCTCTTATTACAACCACCCAGAGCACCCTAGCAACCACATAGCAACCAGTGCAGAGTTGGAATTTGAATTAAATTGGTCGTGAGTTTCAAGACTTTGTGAAGCCAATATGCAAAATCTGTTTTGACAAGCTAAGCCTTTATAGTTAAAATTGACAGTCATATGAATTACGTTGAATTTTACTTACTTGCATTCAAATTCTAAAAAAAAAAATTCCACCTCAATTCAAATTCAAGAATAGAGTGCTGCAGGGATGACTGTTTGTTTCAATTGTCCTGAAGTCAATGAGTTTTTTTGAATTAGTTTTTTGGTTAAATGCCTAAAATGATATGTGTGTGTGTGTTTAACACAAGCTCAATATGTTTTCATTTCACATTTTATTCAGCTTTTACTTGTTTTGGCAGTTGCTAACAAGAGTCTAACGACTACAGAGGCTGTTGGAAACATTACACGTCATGACACCAAACAGGTAAACTCATCTACTCGCTAGTCTGCTTTCACAGCCTTGTTGTGTTCATACTCGTGCTCTTTCAAACTAATCTGACTCAAATTTTAAAGGAAAATGTAAGGCTGAATGAGTTGTCGAAAGCTTAATGGTGGTGACGTCATACGACTGTGGTTTAGTTCATTTATAGCCTATGTTTAGCCTTTTACTTCTACTGATTGTATTTCAGCTTCAGAATTCAGTTCAAGTTGTGGTCATTTCTCAAGATTATCATGATGAACAAAATTTGTAAGTATCAAACATTTGTTGGTCACAGCTCGTTTCCTGCCATCCAAAAGCCAATGATTGGGTTTTTGTCAAGGAAACCGGGGTGATGCGAACGTTCGGTTTGGCCTAAAAAAAATACGTCATTACTGCAGCACTCTGTTGAAATGAAATTTAAAAGCCATTCTCAATTCAGTTCGGAACAGCAGCACAATAAAATAAAAAAGCACCACATCACCAACTGCATAGCAACACCCTGGCAGCCAGCCAATTGTGATGGTGCTTTCTGAACAACCTAATATCACTCACATTTTCTTCAGGAAAAGTGATTATCATACATTATTACCAGTATGTTTATTAAGTGTATTTCATTATAATTCTTCTGATTGAGTGTGCAGCCCTTATGAAGTTCCCTCACAAATTTTAGTATTTCTAGAGGTTGGGAACTTCGAAGTGAAAGTATGAGAATAATGTGTGTGTGTGTGTGTGAGTGGGGGTGTGTGTGTGTGAGAGAGAGAGAGAGAGAGAGAGAGAGAGAGAGCGAGCGAGCGTGTATTGCATTATCTACTTGGAAAAAACCTCTGAAAGAGATTTATGCCCTCCTCAAAAAGCACAAGGCCCAAACAAACCGTACAGTTTGTTCTTCTGATGGAATATCAGGCTAGTTCTGCTTTAATACAATATAAGATCAGTTTCTGTCTTCACACACACACACATACACACGTACACATTTTTATTCTTTCTAAGGGTCTAAAAGACTTAGATTTGATTCAAGTTAAATCCAGACTTGCACGTTGGAGCGCTAACCACTAAACCACGTTTTAAATGTTTTCAAATGTGTTTAAATGCGCAACACATTTAGAAGGCTTTTAAACAACACTGTTTTCAAATAAAAACACAAAACATTTAATGCATTCTGCGTGTTCATTTATACGACAATGGTGTTTTGAGGGCCTGAAAACACCAACTTTTGAAAACGGGTTACAAAGTACAAGTTTTTTTTAAATGATACCGTTATCATCTCAGTGTGAACTACAAAACCACAAATTTAAAACAGTGACTTAATGCACATGTGTATTACGTGTGCAGTCTATAGGTATGTGCGCAGGCCCATAGTGTTTATTTACAAAGTGACATCGCCAACTACTGGCCTCATTTTCACAGATCCAAATTCAAACACGCATTCAAAGCCAAATTGGAATTCAGATTTTCTATATGAGCACTGCAGTTTATTCTGCCATGTGTGCTAAGAATTTTCAAACCATTTCCAATGTATTTTTGGTCTAATGTTTCAGACTAGTTTATCACAGCAGACGTAATCGTAATGTCAATTATTTATTAGACTAATTGCTGGCCTATTGGATGTTCATCTTCAGGTTCTGTGCAGCAGGGTATTGTAATATAATTCAGATGAGTGCTGGGAATGGAAATGTTCCTCGGCCATTATTCCTGGATATCTTCATGCACAGCCCAGAGACATGCAGAAATGTCTCAGAACAAATATTGGCTCTAACGCAGAGGAGGAGGATGCCGAGGAGGATGCCGAGGTTTTATTTATGAAGCACAAACGCTGTAAAATGCACTGAGATTTCGAGTGAGATGTTGCAGGATAGTGTAGACAAACAACAGATATATGGAGGAAAAACAAATATTTCACAAGAGCTGCTTGACACTACATTCACTTTTGTGATAATGGGACTCTCTTTCTTTGTTTGGTTCTGTGTTGCTTTCGAATGACTCTAATGAACCTGCATGAGTCTGAACACAGCCATAACTACATTACTCTGTTCTCTCATACAGAAAACAAATCATGTGGAGTTCAGACATAGATTGAGGTGATACTGTCCCATCTTTCTTTTTCTTTAAATTTCGTAAACACCATGACAGAGGAAGCTATTATTTATTTATTTCTCCCAACATTGGTAGCTTGTTTGTTTGTTTGTGTGCATATCATGGAAAAATAGATTTTTCTTGCTCATTTGAAATATACCAGTGTGAACCATGCCACTGAGATAAGCCAATCATAAGAGGTCATTTTCTTAAAGGGATAGTTCACCCAAAAATGAAAATTACCCCATGACTTACTTACCCTCAAGTTCATGTTCATGTAATTTTAACTGATTTGGTTTAAATAAACCCAATGCATGTTGTGAAATGCAATACAAGACGCGATAAAAGCTTTCTTTACCATTTAAATCTGTATTTTGTCCCATTTTTAATAGGAAAATGCATTCAATTTGATGAACGCCACTCTCGTTTAATTTTTATGCCCGAAATAAAATTTACGCAATAGTGCAAACACAAACGTTTTTAGCTACTTTGGTTAAACTGTTGACATGTTTATAACAAATAGTGCATGTTAAACAAAATATTATTTTGTTAAGAATTTTATTTTTACCATGGTAATAATAATAATAATAATAATAATAACAGCTTGTTTAATTTTTAGACCTGAAATAAACTTTACGCAAAGGTGTAAATACAATCTTTTAGCTAGATACTGTAAGCTTGATCTCACTTTTTTTTCCCAGCTGATAAACGATAAAAACATTGACAGCCAATCAGAATCAACCCTGCTATAAAGAGCTCGAGAATTTAAAGCGGCAGACGACCGTGTGCTTGGAATAAACTGACGATGTCTGTGTGGACGCTAATATGTTATCTTTATAGTTATCGTTCTTGGTGTGAACGGGCCTTAATAGTGCATGTTAAGCATGTATAATTGCACACTTTCAGTGCATCAGCCAAGCATTTGCATATTTGCACACGCATTTGCTTACTTAGTTCAGTATGAATTGTGGCTTGTCTCCCTACATGAACACAGCCATGTGGTTCTGTGCTCTTTGGTTGTCTTGCAGTTTCTCAATTTCAGGGGGCGGCACTCTTGTGGTTTGATTATCAACCACTATCACTGGTCCGGTATGTGTGGATCTTTCCATGCCTATTGCAGATCGATGCAGTTGCAACCTAAGCATTATGGGCCGGTTTCATCCAGGCACGTCAGCCGTGGCTCTGGCCTGACCGGGACCTTCGATAATGAATCAGTGCTGGTGAAATTCAATCCAAGGCGAAGATTAATGTAAGTGGCCGATGCCGGAACACTTCATTCAGAGCGATGCGAGTACGATTGTATGTCAGGAAACAGAATTCAAGAGAGCAGACAAATTCATTATACGACACCTGAAAAACAGTGGTCTGCCTCCCTCTTTGTACCTTTTTCTTTCTCACTTTCTGTCTGAGAATAATAGATCAGTGCTTGGCACCAGCAGAGTCCTCTGCGGGGTACTGAGGGTCTTCATTTTCATTAAACACAATAGCCCAGGGACAGCATATCCAGCCGGCCTTATCTATAAAGACAAACATTTTGGCTGGCAAGGTCAGTTCCATTTCTTCTCATTTCCTCTAACAGACAAACAAATAAATAATCTAATGAAACTTACTTCACAGGTGGGGGGAACCGCCACCATCAGCACAAACAATCTAAAGCGCTAAACACAGCAATTACCCATAAACACCTGCTGTGTGGGCCGCTGCAAGGGGGAAGCAGCAGTGTAGCTGATTTGGTGGATTCTGCACGTGGGAGGGATAGACACAGTGTTGGCCCTGTTTAGCTAATCAAACATTTTGGCTGGCAAGGTCAGTTCCATTTCTTCTCATTTCCTCTAACAGACAAACAAATAAATAATCTAATGAAACTTACTTCACAGGTGGGGCGTTTATGGATGGTCTGGTTTGAGTCAGTCACAAATAAAAATGGAGCAAGTAGGGAAGGTGCCTTTTCCTTCGGACTGAATGGTAAATTTCATTTAAATTTTATAAATAATATTCTGTGACACTGGTGTTAATTAAATTAGAGCTTTTTAATCATGTAGACTCATTAAAGGAATTGTGTGTTCAAAAATGTTTGAAAGGATTTTGCAACCAAATATCGCAGATGTCAAAAGTTCTCTAAATGTCAAAAACATAAAAAAAAAAAAAACATGCACTCAGTCTTAATAAATAACAGATCAAAAGTGTTAGTAATTTTAATGGAACATTATAAATAAGGCACTAGTGGTGACAAACGGAAATGGTCTTTCATTGTTTGGTCAAACAGATAGTACCGGTCCAAACTAGTGCAATTGTCAAAGCCATCTCCAAGATTTCTGATTAGCTAGCAAAAATCATCAAAAAAAATTTAAGAGGATTTCGTAAAACCCATCTCTAAATTGATTGATTCCTTCTATTGTTTTATGTAAGCACAGTACTTTTTCCACAAGGTTATGCATGTACATTAGTTTTTTAAATTGCTATTTAATTGTCACATTTGAATTTAGCTCGCTAATATGCATAATGCAACATTAGCAGTAAGCAAGCTAATATGCACAATACATTGTGATGAAAGGTACAAATATCGCGTCAAAAGTTCTCTAAATGTCAAAAACATTAAAAAAAAAAAAACATGCACTCAGTCTTAATAAATAACAGATCAAAAGTGTTAGTAATTTTAATGGAACATTATAAATAAAATATTATTTATTATTTTTCTTGCTGTAAAGGAGTATGCTAAAGTTTCAATTTTGTAGATGAGGTAGATTAACTTTGACAATTTAATCCAGTTATAAACTATAAAATAAATTCTATTTAACCATATAGTATACGTAAATTTGCAGTACAATGTTGTGAAGTTGATACAAATTTTATAAAATACTTTTTGCAAAAATGTAACTACCCTATGGTTAGAAAATAAATGTGATTATATTAAATTAATATTAAATTATTTTATAAATAAAAGTTTTTTTTATTATTATTATTGAATTGAAGCCTACAGTACAACCAGTACAATAATTTGAAGAACGTACTGATGTACGTTTTTAACCTCCAGTGGACCCTATAAGTAAGACGGTACACATAGTTTTGCAGTACAAGATCTTTCTTCCTTTTTAAACATCACCATAAGCAAGAGTGTGCACTTAAGATGAGATTTTCAAACTTTTACTTTCTTCTTTTCACGCAGTCTTCCTCAGTTGTGCTTGTTTACTTAAAGCCGCTACATGGCTGCAGTGCCGAGAATATTTTAAAATACCACACTTGTCACATGCAACAGTTCCCACCTGTGGATTCCTGTGAAAATACATCAAAACTACCAGTGTGAAAGTAGAACAGTTATTTTTGTTTCGTTCCAGGTTTCTTTACAACTCCACTAATGCGTTCAGGTGTTTGTATCTCTCTCACGTTCGCCAGATTGTCCCAGCTGGAAGACTAACTCAAGTATAGCTGGATGGGAGGTTTTGACATCTCTCATATCCATGCTTTGTTTGTTCAGTATTGTCTGAAGAGCCAGTCTAATGCAACTCTAACCCTCAGTATTTTGCCATACGGCATCCAAGAGATGTAGATTTCGCTTGGATGGAGGTCATCAGATGAGATGAAGCCCTCCAGAAGCCCCAGGAGAATGGAGAAACAAAAGCTCAAGGGTTTGTGTGTTGATGAAGGGAACATTTGGAAGCTTTTGGAGTAAAGTTTCAAAGCAAATTCACAAAACAAGTGGATTCAAGTAGGATTCCCTTTGAATATGTATCCCATAATGCCTTGCAGGATGCACTATTCTAACTAAAAACAGTTCATGTTCATGTAATTTTAACTGATTTGGTTTAAATAAACCCAATGCATGTTGTGAAATGCAATACAAGACGCGATAAAAGCTAAATCGTGATTCTCAATTTATCCAGAATCGTGCAGCTCTACACTGAGATATTTAAGAGACTTGGTTTGTTTTGGTGTAGACAACTGACACCAAATGGGGAAAATTAGTGAAAAGGTTGTTCTTTCATAGATCACAACACATAATATTCATATAATACGGCACCTCAGAGATAAAACTCAAGGATTCGGATGGCGATTTATTCACAGTGGAGAAGCATGTTCTGTGATCCTACGAACCCGGGAACGCGCTGCTCACGTGGTCAGTCGCATAATTGAGAATAAATTCATATTTAATAATATCTTATTATTTGATTATTTAAATCTCCTGCTTAAAAATAAGAAAATAGACGTGCTATAGTTCAAATGGTTTTCTGTCTTGCATTTTATCTTTCAAAATGATGGATGTCATTAAAAATGTGGAGATTAGCAGAAATAAGTTAGAAATAAGCAAACTCTTATTTACATAAGGTAAACATAAAGCTGTTTGGTGTATATTTTTATGCATGTAATTGTAGGCCTAATACATATTTTAAAATTGTATTGCATACCTGTTGCTCCCATAATAATGGCCCATTTCAAATGTTTATGTTTTTCTTCTCTTTCTTGTTTTTGTTCTGAACAGCTCCCAATCGCTGTGGTGGAGCAGTTATGAAATATTGTTATTGTACATACTTTCCAGCATTTCAGTATTTTTTATTTCTTCAGTAATAAATATGTATGCAAATTACAGCTAATTGTAACAGTTACTGTACCGTGTTCGACAATGATCAAAAAAAGATTTAAATACTGAATTTTGAATCGATTTTTTCTTGTAACCTCAGAGATGTGGATTCGGATGGCAATTAAATGACCACACGACCTTGGTGTGTGAAAAAAAAAAAAAAAAACTGTAGGTAATTCGGCTGGGGATTTGTATGTGAGTGGTGGGAGAAAAACACCGGCATTCAGACTAACCCCTGTAAATGTTGAAAATCGCTTGGGTCCCCATGAGAAACAATTACTGTCCAAATCGGGCTTTAGACAATTGTTGAGTTCATGTTGAGATCTCTTTAAAAACCTATGTGAAATTACTGGGGATTTTTATTCTTCTGAGAAAATGGAGAATTATGCAAATGTCTCAATTTGATCTCCATTTTATTTCATTGCTGTGAAGGAGAAACAATTGAGACATTAAAGAGATTTGTTTTGGTGTGGACAACTGACACTTCATCCCATTGGGAAAATTACTGAAGAAAAAAAAGTTCCTTTTTAGCTCAACTCATAATATTCTCAGTTCTGTCATGACAACTCCCGGAGGGATTGGCATGGTAATGTACATGACAATGTTAATGTATTTGGTCTTGGCGGAATAGATCTGCTATGCTGCTGCTGCGGCAGAGCAAGTATTGAGACTTGCTACTGCCAATACATCCACAACATGCTGCTGTGCGCATGTAAGAAATATTGCTGCTGCAAATATAACATACATGAAATAACCCCCATATAGCATACATGAATCACCTCGTAGCAGATCTATACAGGTGGAGCTGGGGAAGGTGGAGGGTTTCTGAAGCTAGCTGCAACTGCTACGGCAAGCACTAGTCATATATTTGAATGTTGAGCATGCAGCGAGCTCATTGGCTACCGATACAGGAGAGAACCAATCAGCTGTGCCATGTGATAATTATGTCATTAGGTCAGATTGAGTTAGACCTATCGGACTGCGCCATCTAGAGTTTCATGCCAGAACTCTGTATTTGTTTCATTTAAGTATCAGCTTGCCGCAGATGTTTTTTTCCTAAAACTCACTAGGAGAAATAATAACACATTAGACAATTGAGTTAATTTTAAGATCTCAGTTTTGATATAAACTGTGTGAAATTACTGGGGCTTTGTGTTCTTAGGAGAAAAGGCTGGACTATGCAAATGTCTCAATGTAATCTCTGTTTTATCTCATTGCTGTGAAGGTGAAACAATTGAGACATTAAAGAAATATCTTTTATTTGTTGGTGTGGACAACTGACAGTTCATCCCATAGGAAAATTATCCAAAGTTTGTTCTTTTATAACACATAACATTCCCAGTTATGTTTCATTTGAGTATCAACTTTGCCTCTGATGTTTCTGAAAAACTTTGATATCTTAGTAAATCTAGCACAGTTGCTGAAATCATCTCTGAAACTCTAGAAAAAATCGTGTGAATCTCAGAAGTGCAAGCCTGTCTCATTTTAGTCTCATTGCTTTCAAGGAGATGCTAAGCATCGTGTATTTTGCTTTCCTATGGTTGCGGTCAAATGCAGAAGTTGTGTTCATGCTGAAATATCTGACTTTTGAATGCAGACATATGTTGAGCAAAGTATGAGACATTATTGAGATCTCTTCTAAAATTCCAGAAGAGTTACATTTCAGAATCTGTTCAGGTGAGCAATCGAAGTATCAGTACACCTAAACAGAAAGTTTCCATTTGCTATCTAATTATTTCTTATTTTTCATTAAGGTCTAGGAGAATCAAACGATATATTAAAAAGATATGATATAATTTTTTCTTTTTCAGAGGACCACACTGTGATTAAACACAGAAATGGACCATTCAGTTTCATCAAATACAAATAATTCATATACAATGAAGAGGCTCGTTGCTGGCCTGCTCACCTTCTGCAGAAACTTCAAAATGAAGCTAACCGTACAAAGGCCCACAGCTACTCAATATGAATGAACCGTTGGGTAATTCCTCCATTATGTCACAAATCTCAGGCATTTACTGAAGCGCTTCATAATGGCTTTATAATGGAAATTATCATCGTAATCGTCGGTCGTAAAAGTTAATAAATTTCAGCATTTGCTCAGGGTTAGCTAATGTATGAGGTTAATAGTGTTTCTTCGGGAACGGGCGGAGCGTTCCGTAAATTTACCCCACAAAAAAATACTGGAACGTCAGGCTGTTGCACCATAAAATGATCCAGATAATAAGTGTCGATTTCTCAGAAACACAAGCCAGAGGTCTTCAAGCTGAAGAGAATCTCCATTAAAGCTGAAGTGCTTTGTCAGCCGAACTGTATCGCATCTTGCTTAACGAGATTAAGTGATTTTAGATCTATGGGAAGCACGTCCAGCTCTTCTTTCTGGGGAAATAAAATCTGTGAAATATTTGTAATACCTTGAGCAATCAAAGGAGCCAAACACAGGTTCTCTAGAGTCACAGCCTGTTAGATGTGTAATTCACTTTCACAGTCTGAATTCAGACATCAGAAGCGTAATTAGTCACCTCTCTGAATGCTTTTTCTCTCTGTAGACGCCGTTTTCAACACGTCCTCTCCTTCCCTTTTTATCTCCCTTTCTTTCCATCTGGCTTCCCGGCGAGGTGGGACAGAATCCATTGAAAACAGATGTTCCCTCACCTAGCCAGCTATTTTCCAGCATAGGTGCGCCAGAGTGATTCTTCCACATGACCTGAAATGCCCTTTCAAAACACTCGCACGCCAACAGAGGCAAGCGACGGCAATGCCGTGGTGAATGAATTTGAGCATCCGCACGTTTTCGTACATGCCTTATAAGTGTTGATGTGATGGGCTGCCATAAGGCCCATTGGGTAGGTTCACTCTATTAGTGTACTGATGATTTGAAGCCCCCACACGGAGCTCTCCGTGGAAGCCAATGATCCATGACGGTTCCTCCGCTTTGGTTCCTTGCCATTTTCATCAGCACAGCCCTGATTTCCCTACAGTAAACTCGGGACTTTGGGTCTCATCGGACTAGAACTGTACGGGCTGAAATGTCAAAAGATTGTATTTTGCTTTTGGTGTAAATTTAACATAAGCTTAGATACAGTAAATAAATATAATGCTATAATAAGCCTAAAATTAAGTTTAGTGTGAACTTCTCTGTTGTGTTACATTCAGTTCCTGTTCTCTTGCCCCATTTAGTTCTGATCAGCTCCTCATTAGTTTCCTTGGTTACCTATAATTCTCAGGTGTTTCGGTTTCATTAGCCCCATTATTTATACTCCGTGCTTTGTTCAGTTCCTTTGCCGGTTATTTGTTTTGCTTTACATTTGTATTCTACTATGCCTGCTTCTGGGATTTATAGCGTTCATTTCTTGTGGATTTATCATTAAAGGACTTTTGTGGAATTTTCTCCATCTACAGCACCAGCATGTAACAATATTACTATTATTATTAATAACATAATTATTTTTATTTATTAATCTAATACAATATTTGGTGAGCCATGTTCAAAGTTGTAATTTAATATAGTAAAATATGCACATATTTATGCCAGCATACAGTGGCCTTCAATAAACTGTATTACTGTTGGGAAAAAAATATTTATGAGCCGTGTTATTAAATGGCTGTTAAAATATTTATTAAATATACTAAAAAATGCACAAATTTCTGATGTTTTATTAGTAATAATAAAATGTTAATTATTATTAAATATTAAATAAAAAATTATAAAAATAAAAAAGTTTGTTTTATGTTTGTTTGAGATAGAGGTCTTATGGCTTTTATAAAAGACTAAAATTCTATAATAGTGTTGCTTTAATATTAATTATCTATCAACATGCTAAAATATACTAAGAAACATGTTAGAAACTTTACAGCAACACCCTGGCAACCACCCGCAACACTGTTTTGCACTGAGAGATGCCACTCACAATTTCTTCAGAACATGTAAACCTCTAGTTTAGGGAGTTTGAGTTGTTGTTTTTGTTGTCGTGCAGTAGCTCTCTCAACTGAGATTGTACCGCTAATCCAAAGCAAACAGAAGCCATAATTAAAGTCCAATACTCTTCCTCACGGATGTAAAGAACCCACACAGCCAGAGCCATGCAGACAAACAGAAATCTCCAGGAGAGTGAACTCACACTGCTCTCTCTGACTGGTTGTCAGCCAGCTGTCAATACCCATCTGCTGCTGGACTATACAGATGAATGAGGAGAGTCTATCATGTTTCTGAGTTGGAGAACAATTCCAGGCTCCTACTTTAAAACTGAGATGAATTTGGTTGGCAGGGGTTACGCACCCCTGATAATGCCAATTAGAGGCATACATAAACTAAAATTGAAAAAAAAAAAATCCTACATTAAATTTAGCAGATGTTCTTATCTAAAGCAGCTTACCAATAATGAACAGTGCAAGGAATTTATCATATAAGGCAACAATGTCCCTAGTATCAGGTGTTAGCTAGTAGTACTAAACCTAAAGCTGTAGTGAAATGCAGAAAAGTGGAGATACAGAAAATATTTAGGAATACCTTTATGGTTGTGGTTCAGTTCTTGAAGGCTGTTCCACTACAGAGGAACAGAGAAGGTTCTGGACTTTGTACCTTGTTTCGAAGAAAACAGATGCCACTCTTTAACTGACCATAATTTTGATGTTAATTTGAACAACATGCATAATTTGTATGTACAAGGTACTAAAACTTATTTGAGTTCTTATGAAAACCATGTACTCTTAAAAATAAAGTTCCTAAAGGGGGGTTTCACAGTGATGCCACAAAAGAACTACCCCCCCAACACCCCCCAAAAAAGCAACTTTTTTTTTCTTAGTTTGAAACTTTTTACACTTAATTGATGCTGGAGTGGTGTGTATTACTTGTGGGTTATTGTGGTGTTTTGATCAGCTGTCTGGACTCTCATTCTGACGGCACCCATTCACTGCAGAGGATCCATTGGTGAGCAAGTCATGTAATGTTGAATTTCAATCTGTTCAAATGAAGAAAGATTCATCTAATTATTGGATGACCTTAAGGGTGAGTAAATTTTCCATTTTTTGGTTCAAATATTCTTTTAATCACCAGACAAAAACACAATGACAAAATCTTCCTCTGATCCAGGTTACCACTATGTTCAATTCTCAGCTGATTTTCACATGTATGAATAACAATTAATTTTATGACTAATCCTGATTTCCACAAAGCTTTTGGCATTTGCATCATAAGCCTAGGAACATACATTTTCAAAAGTACATATTGTTTGACTTTCAGAGTTGTAGCTTTTAAAGATACCGCAGAGCAGCCATGGGTGCATTTTCTTGGTATGTCAGAGATAAGAATGAGTCAGGAAGACAAGTCCTTTATCAGTTATAAAATAAGTGTTTCTGAGTCTCTGATGACATCCAGTGACTATTTGTTTTCATTGTTGTAAGTACTCACTTTTAGATACAACATATACAGGAGCCAAACAGGCCAGTGTATTAAAATCGATGCACGAACCTTCATCAAGTTCAATGATAATGAAAACCTGGACATGTGTATTGAACCTCTTAATTTTTAATGACGGAGGAAAACCAAGAACACAGTTCAAAACCACACACAAAAAGGAACAAAGACTGAAAGACAGGTAAAAAATGAAGAACATAAAAAGAGGAAACATCATCCATAATATGTAATTAATAAATAATGTCATTATTTATTAATGGTTGTTCCTCCTCTGCTCTTTTGTCTGTGTGTGGCTTCACCTTTGCTGGAACTGAAGGTGCTTTTTTTACCCCGTCTCTTTTGTGTCTCTCTCATTTCTTTCTCTTCCTGTCTTTTATCTTTTTTTTTTCTCACTCACCCTTTCTTCCCAATGCTTTGCTCCTGGAGACGAACATGGTGTCCTTTTCACAGAAAGACTCACTTTCTCTACTTCTTAGCATGTTTCTCATCCAGCGTTGAGGAGTTAGCAGCACATTTTTCAGTAGCACAGCAATAGATCAGCTGGTTTCAAAATAGTTTTTCAAGAAATAAGCTGAATTTGGGAAGCACAACCAACTAATTTTTTTTTTCAATGTCATATTTCTGTACATCTCAATATAACATATGGCATATGATTTTACTACTGTGAAAAAAATTTTTTTCATTCATCCAATTAAAAAAAAATTAGGGTAATGATTCACATCTATATTTTTTAACTTGAGCCAATTAAAAATAAATAGGGCAAGTTATTTATTTTTCATTGGCTCAAGTTAAAAAATAAAGATGTGAATCATTACCCTACATTTTTTTAATTGGATGAATGAAACATTTTTTTCAGTGTACATGGTAGTGCTGAAAAGTGTTGATTTATTTAGTGAGTTGATTCACTTCTCTCTTTTATATCATTAGAAAGTCTGGGATATTCTAGTGAATTTGTCTATCTCGGTTCTCACTTTTATTTGAAGCTTTGGAAAGTCAGATTCGTCCTGTCATATGTACCATTTAAACGTTTATTTCAGTTTAGTAAATCACTGCATCCTAAACACTTGATCCCTGCTTAATTTGTTTTGTTCTAGTGAATTAGTTTGTTTAAAACAATACTCTTGTTCATGTGTCTGTTAAAATGTCTGATTCATTTTAGTGAATCACTTTATCGCAAACACTCCATTCTCTGCTTCCTTTGCTTTATTCTAGTGAATTGGTTCATCTTAAATATTTGAACAGACATGTGAACAAGAGGATTGTTTGATTCAGTTTAGCGAATCACTTCATCAAAAAAGCTTCATTCTCTGCTTCAATTGTTTTATTCTAGTGAATCACTTAATTCTATGCTTCATTTGTTTTCTAGTGAATTTGCTCATCTTAAACAATCCTCTTGTTCATATGTCTGTTCAAATGTCTGATTCATTTTAGTGAACCACTTTATCCTAAATGCTTCATTCTCTGCTTTGTTTGCTTTATTCTAGTGAATTGGTTCATCTTAAATAGTTTTCTTGTTCATTTGTCTGTTCAAAAGTCAGATTCATTTTAGTGAATCACTTTATCCTAAATGCTTCATTCTCTGCTTCAATAATACTTAAGTGAACTAGTTCGTCTTAAAGGGGTCATATGATGTTGCTAAAAAGAACATTATTTTGTGTTTTTGGTGTAATGAAATGTGTTTATGCGGTTTAAGGTTCAAAAAACACATTATTTTCCACATACTGTACATTATTGTTTCTCCTCTATGGCCCGCCTTTCTGAAAAAATACAACTTAACCACTGATTTCTAGTCGTGTCCTCTTTTGGAAGGCCAAACAAAGTAGTTTCGCTTTCACAACGAAACACACAGCGTCACACACGGCGCTGTGGCAGCAACAATACTACAGTGAGAATAAAAGTTACGCCTTCTTTCTTTGCGTGAACATTTGGGTGGCGTTATACAAATCTTCCCACATCGTGATGTAGACATGTGGGGGCGTGTTAGAACGAGGCGTTTTAGGTAGGTGTGGTTGACTCTTAAATTTTATAAAGAATATCTCTTTGGATTTGAGACTTTAGTCTTTGCAACTTTACAGATCTTCTTTATGCACCAA
Organism: Sinocyclocheilus rhinocerous; assembly: GCF_001515625.1. NCBI lineage: Eukaryota > Metazoa > Chordata > Actinopteri > Cypriniformes > Cyprinidae > Sinocyclocheilus > Sinocyclocheilus rhinocerous. The sequence goes on from NW_015629570.1 coordinate 420,510, forward strand.
GAGCTTGTAACACTCCAAAGAGAAAGGAAAAATTTTAATTGCATCATATGACCCCTTTGAACAATCCTATTATTTATATGTCTGTTCAAATGTTTGACTCATTTTAGTGAATCAATTCATCTTAAACTTCATTCTCTGCTTCAGTCTGGTAAATTGGTTTGCCCTAAATGATCCAAAATTTCAAATCAAAATTCATTCAGTAAAAAATATTCAATGATTTCAAGCCTAGAATTGTAAGTTGTTGTTTTTTTATGGTGAAATATATTTAGATAAATACCGCTGCTCATTTGTTTTCAGTTATATGAATTGTATTGTACAAAGTATTTCTTTGTTCTTCTTCTTCATCCTCTTCTTCTTTTTTTCAAGTTACTTTTCAAGTTCAAGCTACTTTTTGTAGATTGACTACTTGAAATCATGAGTAGCTCATATAATAGCAAGCCACATCTTCGAAATGGCTTTCCCAACCCCATTCTCATCTCACCTTCATGCAACCGGATGACAACCATCCAGTCTATCATTACCCAGCTTATTAAAGTGAGGTTAACCAAATGAAATCCTAACGCTACCAACCGCAGGTGGAAGGCGAGAACCTTGATCACAGCCGGAAGACATGAGACATGAGGATCCGGCGGGAAGGGAGAGAGAGGAGAATAAATTAAAAGCGCTAATCTGTAAGTCTAACAGCATGATCAGAGCACAGCATGCTGGGACTTTAAAAAATGATGAGACAGGAAATGGATCTCCATCGAGAGAAAACCAGGATGAATTCACAATGAGGAGACTGAGGAGGAGAATTCCAGAAGGTTGGTTGTAAAATTCTAGATGCACTTTGGAATTATGTGTGAGAAAACGTTATATCACTCTAATATGCTATTACTCTATGCATTATATTAATCCATCAAATGTTCTTATTTGACATAAAATAGCTGCTATAATAATTATTGATTTTTTTATATATTTATATATAGGATTTTTGGAAAATTTTGGGAAATGTATCCCAATGGCAAATGCTGAAAAATTCAAATGTTTCTTATCTGGATTTACATAATTATACATTTAAAGTTCAGTTGGAGTTTTTTGGAAACATAAATGGGGGAAAATTATGGCAGGTTAATGACAAAATTAAAATTCAACAACAATAATAATAATAAAAAAACATTATTTATTTTCCTTATAATTAAATTTACATTCCTTGTGTGAATTTATACATTTATAGATTTAAAGCTCAGTCTGAGTTAATCATTAACCTTTGTCCTTCAAATATTGTTCAAAAAGCATGATTCATACTCTTCTTGGCATTGATGCAGAGAATAGTGTTAATGTTTCTGAACTCATGAAACACGAATTATCATTTGCATTATTTTTGCTGTTCACTGACAGCCGATTAATGACCGTTGCGATCAAACTTTACCTCCACGAAATTCTGGTTGTGTCAGAAGATTTGGACTTTTCGTTGTTATGGTGCACGTCCACTGGAGGGGAGCAGAGTGAGCACTTTTAATTGATTAAGAAGTTGAGCTTCATGCTCTGAAGCTCAACTTTCATAAGAATGAACGGTTAGCCACTATTTCATTCCTGTGTGGAATGCAGCTCACCTTCACTGAACGTCTCATGGGTTGATTTTTTCTTGCACGTGCCCGTTTTTAACACGTCTTGACTGTCGTACAGTCTGAAGCCGCTTGAGCCGATCCCGAGCCGGACCCAAACTGGCTTTTTGGAGCTATTTTAAGCTGGCTGGGAATATAGTGCAACTTGGATAAGCGTTGTTGTGCGTTTGGAGAGATGATGAAGGTGGTGCTGATGGACGCGCTGAGTTTCCACGCGTTCGCGCTCCTGTGCGCGATACGCACCACAGTATTTATATTTTACATTTTATATTTTGGATATTATATTTTGGACATATTACATATGTCTGTTGTTTTCAGGATCTGATGCGTGAGTTCCAATACTGCTATATTTAGCATTTTCAACAATTCCTTTATATCTTATTAGTAGGAATAGTAATTAATAGATTTTGAGAGAGGATTTTTCGAGTCATATACTAAAGTTTCACGTTGCTGGCACAAAAATTTTGGAAGCTTTTTATAGTTGTCAGAATGATGATAATACATGCATTGTTTTT